>NC_141543.1:75970000-76162500 GCF_021556685.1 Rattus norvegicus | reverse complement strand
GGCAGGAAGATCTGTCAGTTCCAGGTCAGCCTAGTCTACATAGTGGGTTCCGCCAATTCTGTCTCAAAGAACAAGAAAAGACCACTGCCAGACTTTACTCAGTGTTTAAGAGCATCCACCATTCTTCTAGAGGACCTGGGTTCAAGTCCCATCACCTACATGGTGGCTCACAGGATTTTGTCAACATCAGTCCAAGTGGACCCAAAACCCTTTTCTGGCCTCTAAAGGCTCCAGGCACTCAGTGGTGCACAGACTTACATGCAGACAAAACAGCCATACAAAATAAAAATATAAAAATTCTTTAAGAAACGAAGTAATGTTGGCTCATCTACTGGAACAGTGCAGCGCAATCCCTGGAGATGTTACTAACAGAAAGACGGAGCGAGGTTGGTACAGAACCTCTACTTTCAGCTTAATTCCTGTGTAAACCTAAAATTACTTGAAAACTATTAATGCTTCCCTAATAGCAAATGGGGGAAGGAGATGAAAAGCAAAAATTACAGAAGAAAGGAAAGAGTGCAAAAAAAATTTATATTTCACAACTTCAGTTTTGGGGCTACAGAGATTAAGACCATTGTCTCTTCCAGAGGGCACAGGTTCAGATCCCCACATCCACATGGTGACTCAACTCTGGTTCAAAAAGACTGGATGCCCTCTTCTCAACTCTATAGTCACACTAGGCATTCACACAGTGCACATACAAACATGCAGATAAACACCCATAAGCATAAAATAAAAAATAAACCTAAAAATACTTAAAATTCATAAAGCAACAAGAAGTCCCTTACATTCCACATAAAGACAACTGTGTTATTATCAACTTACAAACTGGTAACAATCATACACTAATTGAACTGAATAAAACTACTTAAAAGGAAAACTATAACATTATAGTTTACCTTGAAAGATAACAACAAAAACCTTTTGCAATAAGGAGAAATGGATATATATCACTATGGGTAAGGCAATGGCAGGCATCATCATAGCAACATAACTCTGTAAAGAGGCCAAAATGGCCAGGCATGAGCTGGCACATACCTATAATGCCAGCTGTGTGGGATCTGAGGCAGGCTGACCAGGCATTCAGTGCGACAGACTCGAGGAGATTTTAATTAGCCATTAAGTAACCCGAGCAATCACAAAGCAAATAGTAGCAGCTCACAGACTCTGCTTCAGCACCCGTGCTACCCTGCTGCTGTACAGTCGGTCCAGTGTGCCCACGGCATCCTCCGCACTCCAACACCATCTCCAAGCAGGTGTGGGCACATCTGTACTGACCACCAACACCTTCTTTGTTATTACTGTAACATTACACCTAACAACTATTAATATAGGCTTGACATTAACTATGCTGTTTTAGAGCACAGAAATGACCTATAGAACACAGCTGGGTTATATGTATGTACCTCAGTTTGCCAGACAGGGGTGGTGCATGCTTTTAATCTCAGCACCAGAGGGCAGATGCAGATGTATTTCTGAGTTCAAGGCCAGCCTGGCCTACACAATAAGTTCCAGGAAGGCCAGTGCTGCAGAGAGAAACCTCTATCTCCAAAAAAAAAAAAAACAAAAAACAAAAAACAAAAAAAACTGCACATATTTAAAAAGGAGACAGAGGCATCAACAAATTGTGTATGTGTTCAAGGGGGTGCAGTATCTGCACCAATCCTTCCATGAACCATGGGATTATGCTTTCACTACAAAAATTAAAAAGAAAAAGGAGAAAGACTGCACAAAACTTTCAACCTCAAAAGACACCAGCATCTCCTATAGTTCACACATAACTGTAATACCCAGCTAGGGAGGCTACGGCAGGAGGATCACCACAGTTGGAGAATTTGTGCTGCCTTGGCATCACAGTAAGAAGCCACCTCAAAGCCAACCTAACAGCTTTCATTTGGGAGGCTCTGCTGTAACCAGGTGTGGCCAGTGCTCCACGCTGCGGCTCTGCCCCAGGTTTTCAGCTTAGCCAGGTGGAGGAATGCACCCCTGCAGGTCAGGGGCAGCCCTGCAAACGCCTGCCTGGACTGGGGGCAAGAGGGGAATACATTTGCTATTTTATTTTTGCTGCCCAACCACAAATGATTCGGCTGATGCCAGAGTCAGTGTCTCCACAGCAGACTCTGTGTGCCAACAAGGAAGAAAACACAAACCACAAAAACCACCTAAAATGTGTATTTGTGAGAACTTACAACTTAAAGAACAGATATTTGCTGACCACATGAAGGAGACAGCAGGCCAGTCTGTATTTTGGTCTTGACACTAACTACAAAACACAAAACTGAAGCAAAGGAAGTGAGTCTCAGGAAGAGTATGAAAACCACAGAACATAAATAATGAATGGAGCTGTTACTCATATTTTCATACTTCCAAATTTTCACACACACTGAAAAAGCACTGAGGCAGCTCTGACCCTTTCCCTCCAGCCTGCTTTTCCAGAGGAGGATGAAAGGAGGGCAGCATGTGGCCCGTGGCTATGCACGGCTGCACCAGACAGACCTCACAGCCCCAGCCATGACTTCAGCGCACACCAATCTAAGTACCAGGCCTTTGAAGCTGCTCTAATGGTATCTTCTATTTGCAACTAACACTTCTGTAGTCAAAGATCTTCCTTGGGGTAGATGTTAATGTGAAACCACTCAGACAGCCTGACATGTGTGCCAGGAGGCAGACAGGAAGGTGCTCAGAAGTCAATGTGACACCATTACACAGAGTGTTGGTCTAAGCAGCTGTCATAAACACATCACAGTCACTCAGGCACACAAACTTGATTGCCTCTAATTCATTCTTTTTACTACAGCTTGAATGAGATGAACCTAAAATATACACTGAGCAGAAGACAAAAGACAAGACAGGAAGATTCCATGCTGCATACTTTTTTTTTCCTTTTTTTTCTCTTTTTTCTTTTTTTCGGAGCTGGGGACTGAACCCAGGGCCTTAAGCGCTCTACCACTGAGCTAAATCCCCAACCCCCATGCTGCATACATTTATATTGTGTTTTAAAACTGCAAAGCTGGGCTGGAGAGATGGCTCAGTGGTTAAGAGCACTGACTGCTCTTCCAGAGGTCCTGAGTTCAAATCCCAGCAACCACATGGTGGCTCACAGTCATTAGTAATGGAATCCCATACCTTCTTCTGGTGTCTGAAGACAGTGACAGTGTACTCACATACACAAAATAAATACCTTTAAAGAAAAAAGTTTAAAACTGCAAAGCTAATCTGTGGTCAGGACAGTGACTGTCTTACCCATAGGGGAGGGAACTACATGAGAAAGAAAAGAATCCTTAAAACTTCATCCAGTGTGCTCCACTTACTTGTCTGTGTGCATACATGCACGATCACACATACACAAGAAAAAAGTCAAGCTACAAATGTGACATTTACATAGCTTATGGCATTATAAACTACATTTACAATGGTATACGACATTAACTGTGATACTCCAAAGAGCAAAATGTATAAACTATAATCATCCATGAAAGAAGACACAGGGAAGCTCGCAGAAACCAATCTGAAGTGGCCACTCCAAGTATGACAAAAGACATATGCCAAATACAATGTCAAGGAACAAGGAGATTGATGATGCCTCTATTCAAGGTGTGGGGACATGAGTGAACAATGCTCAGTGACACATGTCACTGCACATTTATCGAAGCCCCACATACAGCACTGAAATGAACCCTTGCAGTGGGTGGTAATATCGTGTGAACTCAGGTTCAGAGACTCCAACTGCAGCATCTCTCTGCCACAGACTGTTGGTAAGCGGTAGTCATGTGCATGCCTGGTTCATACAGCCACTCCAACCTTCTCAATTGTACTGTTTCAAAGTATTCACTTCCGCATGCCCATTCCTCCTAACATTAACAAGCAGAAACAGGCAGATTTTGAGACCTCCCTGATCAGACAGTAGAGCTGAAACAGCAGCTTCTGGTTCAAAAGAGACCCTGTCTCAAGGCAATAATACAAAGAAACAACTGAGAAGAAGAGCCCATGGCTTTTTTCTCCTCAGGCCTCTGCATGCTCTCCCAGGGAAACATACACTCATGCACATTCAAGAACATATACCACAAATCCATATACAAATAAGCAAAAACCAATTATACATATATTCTTAGCAAAAGAAGGGGGCTCTCATTCAAGAAAGATCCCAACTTAGGATAAATTTCAATTTCGAAGTATCGGCCAGCCTACATCAAATTACTGGAATCTGCATAATGCTATTAGAACACACAGGTGAGCTTGTCTAAAATACCGCCTTAGGAATCATACTACAGGGGAAGGAAGGAAGGAAGGAAGGAAGGAAGGAAGGAAGGAAGGAAGGAAGGAAGGAAGGAAGGAAGGACGGACAAGGATACATGTCTGAAGATGCCAGAAATGACATTCATTATTTTGTATACTTTCAATAAAATAAACTAATAAAAATTTTAAGATTATATTATAGAGCCGGGCACAATGACACATGCCTATAACCCTAATTCTTGGGAGACTACCCAGGACGACTGCCAAAAGTTTGAGACCAGTATGGGTTAGAGGGAAGGTCTGGCTCAAAAAAAAAGTAAAAGAAAGAAAAATATAGGAAAACTATTTCAGTTAAATATTCTGGGCAGATTCAACATGCTCCTTCATCTATGCTTTTATTCTATACCCAATTCAGACCTGCCCATCACTTCTCCTTCCCACAAGAAAAGTACAGAACAAACAAGCCCTGTGCTCACCAACAGCACAAGCGTCCTGAACGGATTCCAAACCTCTGCTTACCAATGCGCTCAAATCACCGACTTAATATTACTCCCAAATGAAACCTATAAAAACGTTTCCTGGCTAACAATCTCAACGTGGCGAGGTCTATTGGCATATAGCTTCTAATAAATAATGAACTAATTGCTTTCTACCTCAAATATGCCCTCACGTGTTCACTCTGAAGTTTTTGGTATGTAAAGCTTCACTTAAAGCTTCAGGGCAATTGGTCCTGCTTTCCATACATCGATGTGGCAGTGACACCTAGTGTCCAGGATCCGAAGCACATGCAAATAGAACTAGGCACAGTGACACATGCCTCTAACTCCAGCTCTTGGGAGGCTACGCAGGACCACTGCCAAAAGTTTGAGACCAGTATGGGTTAGAGGGAAAGGCTGGCTTAGGAAAAAAAAAAAAAAGTTCAATAACATTTGAGGCTCTAGAGAGTGTCACAAGTAACTTCCACACAACCAGCACCTTTCAAGTACTATAAAGAATACTATCTCTGACTTTATTAAAGTAGAAGATATTTATAAATATGTTAAGAAACCTAAGTAGCCATTTAAACAGAGAAAAAAATGTGTAGGAAAAAAATCCAGAGTTTACCAAGGTATTTTGGGAGTTTCTTGGTTTGGGTGGTCGTGGAAATTCAGATGGAGGTCTTGCATGTACTGGGCAACATCTCCAGATACTTTCGTAGCTTTTGTTTTGAGACAGGATCTTTCTAAAATTGCCGGTTGGCCTCAAACTCCCAAAGTAGCTGTGGTAAACCTACACTAGCAAACCCAGGTTTGTTTATTTATTTTATGTTATGTGCATTGGTGTTTTCCCTGCATGTATGTCTGTGTGAGGGTGTCAGATCCCCTGTAACTGCAGTCACAGACAGTTGTGAACTGCCATATGGGTGCCGAGAATTGAACCCCAGTCCTCTGTGAAAACAGCCAATGTCTTAACCTCTGTCTAGCCCCTTGTTAGCTTTCCTGGTTTGTTTGTTTGTTTGTTTGTTTGTTTGTTTGTTTGTTTGTATTATAACAGACTTGACCATCTAACTGTGGCTGGCCTCAAATTCACAATCCTCTTCCGCACCACCATATGTTGGGACTACCTGTGTATACCATACACCCAACCCTACTTGAGTCTTTGACATAGGTGAAAAAAAAATATTGGGAGGTCTCTCAAACTCTGAACCTTCCAGTTCTGGCTTCCTGAGTAGCTGGAATTACAGGCACTCAAATTTTATTTCTTCAAAAGTGATGTTATGCCAGAGACTAATGAGACGGCCCAGAGTGGACAGAACACTAGCTCTACAAGCAGGAAGGCCTGAGTTCCGATCCTCAGTACTCACGTAAAAAGCCAGGTATGCTGTGTGTGACTGTATTATAGGCAGGAAACAGGAGGATCCAAGAGCTCGCTGGCCAGCAAGCCTATTCTAAACATAAGGTTCCAGTTAGTGTTATCCTGACAAACACCAAAAGTCCTGCCCTGGCCTCTGAGTGCAGACATCTGTATGAGCATTTGCACACACACACATTCACATACACACTCACATGCAACACACAAACATGAACCCACAACATACATGCATACATAATACAACAAACATACACACACATATGCATGTACGTATACACATTATTGTTGGTATTATTATTACTGTTATCACTGTTATAAAGCCAATTCATATCACAGCACCAACCCTAGCCAAGACATTGGAAGAACTGACTTCTAAACCCCAGGTTTTTTATAATCCTCTTCCAACAAACCTCCCAACCCAATGCCTAAACAGTGAAAACTCCTAGCAGGATATCAATACAATGAGTTGTTGGGGTGGGCATGTTTTATTTAGTTTGTTCTGGTTTATTGAGGCATAGTCTCGCCTATAATCTAAGATGGTCTTGAATTGCAGCAATCCTCCTTCCTCAGCAGCCTAAGTGCTGAGATTATAGGTCTGAGCTGTGTGGCTCAGTTCTAATAATGATTTAAATTTTTTTTATTTCTGACACTACAAGATCTTACTCTACTAATAACAGTATCTTAGTTATTTTTTATTGCTGAGGCAAAAACACCATGCCTAGGGCTAAACAGATAGCTCAGCAGTTAAGAGCACTGACTGCTCTTCTAGAGGTCCTGAGTTCAATTCCCACAACCACATGGTGGCTCACAACCATCTGTAAAGGGATCTGATGCCCTCTTCTGGTGTTTCTGAAGACAGCTACAGTGTACTCATATACATAAAGTAAAAATAAATCTTTAAAAATAAAACATCATGAGGTTGGGGATTTGGCTCAGTGGTAGAGCGCTTGCCTAGCAAGCGCAAGGCCCTGGGTTCGGTCCCCAGCTCCAAAAAAAAAGAACCAAAAAAAAAAAAAAAAAGAATAGAAAAATAAATAAATAAATAAATAAAACATCATGACCATGGCAATTTTATTTTTTTTTAAAAATTAAAAATTAACTGAGTTTACAGTTCCATTGGTGAGCCCTTGAAAATCAGAGCAGAGAGCAGGTAGGCAGCCATGTGCTGGAGCAATAGCTGATAGCTCACATCTAATCCACAAACATCAAGCTGACAGAGCTAACTGGGAATGAAACTCAAGCCCATCCCCAGTGACACTGCAACCCATCTCCTCCAACAAGGCCACACCCCCTAATCCTTCTCAAACAGTTCCACTAACTGGAGACCAAGGATCCAGATACATGAGCCTATAAAGGCCACTCTCATTCTAACCAGCACAACAGCTTTGAGAATCTGTTACTAAAGGAGTATTAATGAGCCTACTCCCAGGAATCACATTTCTACCCTGAAAATTCAATATCCTATTCCTTGCCTACAATTAGCATTTAATACAAATATGCTCCAATAAACGTAAGTTCTCTGAGTTAGACAGAAGACAGAAGCTAGGAATGGCCCTCCTTGATACATGATACCAGGTCCTGGGTTCAAACCCACAAACAGAAATGGGAACTAGGGTATAGGTCAGTTGGTAGAATGCTAGCCTCGCATGCACAAAGCCCTGAATGGAATTCCCAACACTGCACAGTGGTCAGGCCTGCATCTCAGTACTAGGGCAGAAGTTCAAGGCCATCCACAGAAACAAAACCAGCCTGAGCTGGACCGGTCATGTGGGCGGTCCTAGCTACCAATAAGTTTCCAATAAGAAAAAGAAACAAGGGGGCTGGAGCGACGTCTCAGTGATTAAAACCACGGGCTGCTCTTCCAGAGGTCCTGAGCTCAATTCCCAGCAACCACGTGGTGGCTCTCAACCATCTGTAATGGGATCTAATGCCCTCTTCTGGCATGCAAGTACACATGCATGATACGGCACTCGTGTACATAAAATAAATAAATATATATAGTAAAAATTTTTAAAAAGATAAAAAGTAACAAAATCATAAAGGGACCAAGTATGCAAACGATAGAAATTAATATCACTGTAAACATTATAAGGTGCCTACATCATATTCACTATGCTCTTCACAGCCTTCTTATGACAGCACAAATAGCCAACACTTCTAAAAACCACAAATACAGCCAGACGCTGTGCACAGTAGAAGGACGGAAGTCTGCAGACAGAGCAGGTACTGTTTTTTGCATGTAACCTTGTTATGACCGACACAAACATGTCACTCACCAGACTGGTCCGCACATTGAAATCAGACTCATCATCCTGCCACTGAAATCTGCTCTGCCCATAACTTTCTCACTTCTAAAATCAGCAGTGCCTTTCCCTGTTCAAAGTCCTGCAATGTCCTCTAAGACCCGGTGTGGACGGGGACTCTTAGGTTAGCAGTAAGGAAAAAACCACATTGTTTTCTTTTCAATACTTTATGTTCATTGATGTTTTGCCTGCACATATGTCTGTGAGGGTGTCAGAAGCATTGGGACAGGAATTAGACAGGTGTGAGCCACCATGTTGGTGTAAGGAATCGAACCCGGGTACTCTGGAAGAGCAGCCAGTTCTCTTCAGCATTGAGCCATCACTAGTCCCTAAAAAACACATTTCTTGATGGGAAAATTTTTGTGTAGAACTTTACTAAAAACCACATGAGGAAAAACACACAAAAAGTTCTCAATATTACCAGTCATCAGGGAAACAGTTAATCTAATTAAATTCTCAAGTTACCATCTATCAGAATACTAAAATTTTGAAGACAGATGACATCAAACATTGGTAAGGATGTAGAACAATTCATACACTGTTATAAGAAATGTAAAAAGGTAGTAACCTTGGAAAAGGCTTTACAAGTTTGTTAAATTAACCACATTCCAAGCGCATGACTCAGCAAACCCACACATAGGTAGCTTTCTGAGAGAGACGGTGCATATGCGTAAGTCTAGAATTCCCCAAGACTTCATATGTTCTTCATATATTCATAACAACCAGAGACTGAAAACCAGTAATGGTGTGGGTGGCAGGTATGGACTGTGGGTGTGGCTCCCTGGGGTATAGGCTGTGGGTGTAGAAAGTAGGTGTGGCTCCCTGCGATGTGGGCTGTGGGCCTGGATCCCTAGGGTGGGGCTAGGGTGTCTCTGAGAGGTGCAGGGGTTGTGGGTGTGGTTCTGTGGGGTGTGGGCTGTGAGACTCTCTAAGGTGTTGTTTTGTAAATGTGGCTCCCTGGCTGTGTCCCTGTGGGATGTGGGTTATGGGTGTAATTCTGTGAGGGGTGTAGGCTGTGGGTGTGGCTCTAGTCTGTAGGGTGTAGGCAGTACAAGTGGCTCCCTGGGGTGGGGCTTGGGTGTGTCCCTGAGGGGTGTGAGATATAGAGGTGGCTCTGGGGGTGTGGGCTATGGGTGTGGCTCTCTAAGGTGTAGGCTATGGATGTGGCTCTGGGGTGTAGTCTGGGGGTGTGGATCCGAGGTGTGTCAGCTGGGGCTCCATGGCTACGAACTGGGGAAAGGAAGGGTGCGCTTTGTGGTGGAGTGCCTGGCATGTGGTTCTAGGGCCAATCCCCAACATACAAATAATTTTTTTTCTTTTTAGTAGTCAAAGTGAGAAACTTTAATAGAATTAGAAGAAACAACATGATTGACTCTCCATGTTGAAAAAAAAATGCCACAGAGGAAATAATCCAAAGGGTATAAGAAAGTAATCTACGGGGCTGGGGATTTAGCTCAGTGGTAGAGCGCTTACCTAGGAAGCGCAAGGCCCTGGGTTCGGTCCCCAGCTCCGAAAAAAAGAACCAAAAAAAAAAAAAAAAAGAAAGTAATCTACAGTGGGGTACACATGAGTACAAAAGGAGGAGCAGAAGGGTGGAACCTAAGTTCATGCAGGACAGGGAATTTCCTTGAGCAATGGCATGGTCACCACCGTTTTCTTCCTTGAGACAGTATCTCCTTATGTAGCCCAGAATAGGCTCAAACTTCTGGAATCCTCTGCCTCCCAAGTGCTGGATCACAGCTGAGCATCCCCACCCAGCTTATTCTTCATCCTGACAGAGATTTGGGCTCCCAGATGCAAGAACCTGTCAGAACTCAGGGCTTGAGCTGTGGAGAGAGGCAGGAGAAGTGTGCACTCCTGTGACCCCGACATGTGGGAGGTTAGGCAAAGGAACCGTAGGTTAAGAGCTAGCCTAAGCTAACTAAGTAAGTTAAAAGCTAGCCTAAGCTAACTAAGAAAACAAAAGGGTGGGCGGAGACTCATATATGTATGTGTAAATTTTACTTAAGAAACTTAAGCTAAATCCTGAATAGTGGAAAATACATATAATACTAATTATATGGACTCAAGCCGATGTCTGCCTTTGCTTGGAAGACACTGAGTGAGACACATAAGAATAAGCTAGGGCTGCAGATGTGACTCGGTGGTTAAGAGAACTGGCTTCCAGAGACTTCCAGCCAGCACAGCCGCTCACAACCACCTGTGACTCCAGTCTCGAGGGGTCTGACACCCTCTTCTGGCCTTCTCCAGCACCAGGCACACACCTGGCTCACAGACACACCTATAGACAAAACAATCATACACACAAAAAAATTAATATATAAGCCAGAAAGACTGGCAAATGGTTCAGCAGGTGAAGGTACTTTGCCACCAAGCGTGATGTTGAGTTTCATCTCTGGGACCCATATAATAGGATAACTACCTTCCTCTACAAACTATCCTCTGACCTCCACAGGCATGCTCTAGTATGCGTGTACACATACATACAGACACACATAAATAAGTAAATAAAATATATATACAGTAGAGAAAACATAGTATTTCTTATTTAATGTATGTATATATGTACCTTGTGATTTTTATATGCACTGTATGTGTGCAGGATTCCAACCCCCTTGGGATTGGGATCAGAAGCAGCTGTGAGCAAATACGTGGATTCTGAGAACCAAACGGGATTTTCTGAAAGAACAGTAAGCATTCTTACACACTGAGCCATCTCTCTAGCCCCAGAATAGTAAAATTTTAGTGGGCTAATCTAATCCAGATGTTAGATGTGTTTCAACTTAGATCTATATGCAAATTTTTTGAAGTCCTTGTAATGGTACCAAAGTCCTAACCCACTATAATCACTTGGGTATAATACACTCTCCCAAAACAGGATTTTGCTACATACAGCACAGGCTAGCCAGGAACTTACTAGCCTCCTGCCTCCTGCCTCCTGGGTACCTGACTTCCTGCCCATGGCCTCCTCCTGACCACATGGCCACAAAGCTCCAGCGCAGACCACCTTCCTGTTCTCATCCGAAGCACATTCCCAGCAGCTGACTGCCTTTGAATGACCCTCCTGCAAACACTCACCTGCACCACACTGGTCTGCATTTCTGCTCATCTGAGATTGAGTTCCTGTACACATCTAGCATCACTCTGGCCAGCATCTACATAGAACACACATTTGCTAACTCTCTTCCCCATTTTCCAGAATAGAAAGTCTAAAACCAAAATGACTTTGTTTTGCTCATCTTGTTTTCCCAGCACCTCAATGCAGCCTGGCATGTAATGAACAATCAATAAATCTTTGCTAAGTGAATGCATTAATGAATGAGCTGCTTCACAGAACTCAAATAGCAGCCAGGGATGACTTTAAATCCTGATACTCCATCTCTATTGCCCAGATCATGCTAAGATGCTAAGATCACTGCACAAGTCTCCTGATCCATCTCGTGTCCTATCTCAGCTCACTGTAACTTTCAGGGGGCGCGAGGCAAGGGCTAACCAACAGCTCCGACCTCGGCCTTTCATAAATTTAATCTAGATAAAGCCCTCCTCATTTCCCAAAGCTAACTGTGACCGCATGATCCTCCTGCCCCACCTCATGAAACATCTAGAAATACATGACCAAGCCACCATGTACAGCTTACCTGACAAAATCCTAATTCTTTATATTATAAATTTGTGTTTATTAAAGGCTTTCTCCTAACTCTGCAATCACAAAGACAAAAAATAAATGTTCCTTTTTCTGGTTGCTTTTGTTTTTAAAAGATCTCAGGCAGTACTCAAACTAGTAATGTAGCAAGGTAATGAAGCCCTTCCTGATCCTCCTGCCTCTGCCTCTACCAGATTACAGGTATGGGCCACTGTGCCCAGCCATTTCTTCAGGTGTGGTGCACAATCATACATGCAGGCAGAACACCCATATACATAAAATAAATTCTAAAAAATGAAGTTTAACCTGATGTTGGGAGATGGTTGGGTCAACTGAGACTCAGACGGGGACCCTATGCTTACCACGCATGTCCTCTACCACCAAGGAGCAGCCTCAGTCCTGCACAATCTCTCACTCGGAGACCCACACTTAGGAGAATGACATAAAATCAGCAAACAGAAGCCAGGGGTACAGTTCATGAATAGGTCTCTACCTAGCATCCATGAGGCCCTGACACTCATAACTGAATAAAATCAACAAATGGTAACAGTGTGCACATGGAAAGCACAGTGACTCACAGTGAGGATTGGTCTGAAAAGCATCAACTGACATCAGTTAAGGTCTGTGAAAGACATTTTCTGACCAGCATAAATTCCCCAACTGTGTAGGTTAGGACTGTGGAACAAATGAGTTCTGGCTCCATCCTGAGACTGTATAGTGACTGAAGGGACCGTGTGCAAGTGTAGAACAGCCCTTCAGAGAGTGTGTGGTGACTGAAGGGACCGTCTCCAAGTGTAGAACAGCAGCAGAGGCTGCCTCACAGACAGGAAGCCCTCATCAACCTCCACTGCTGAAAAGAAAAAAAAGGTTTACAAATGACAATAAGAACTACTTTACTGCCATGGTCTATTTTCTGCTGTCCTACTTGGGAAGTAATGACACACAGCTGTTGGATTGGGCTGTGAATCTAAGATCAGGCTAAACTAGATTAAAAATATAATGGCCCACTCATAAGCAGAGGGACTTTCCCATTCAAATGAGAGCAACTGACCTCACAGAAAATGTTACCTAGGATAATGTCTGAGAATGACCCCAAAAACTCTGCACGACCAAAATGAGCGCACTTCTTTCTCACCAGCATTCAACCGGTCAGGGGCAAGTCCAAGAGAAGACACTCTGACCTCCCCAAATACAGCTGGGGAGTGGAGGATTAAATACTTTCAAGATATTCAGAGATGAGGCAAACTGCCTTTGAAACTATTCAGAGTAAAACCTGTAATTATAACCCAAACAAGTGGGCGTCAGAGCCACTCGAGTTCCAGCTCGAGAAGAATGTGCTCCATCCAGTCAACACCACTAAGCCGACTGGACCGTCACGTCACCCTTCATTCTGCCTGTAAACAAGCATGTGGAGTGGAATGCAGCCACTTCCCTAAGAATACAGAAGTCAGACCAATCAACCCATGTGTTTGCTCCTGAGTTATAAACAAGGCAAGGCCTTGAATGCATGAACTAAACACAAGAATGGAGCTGCTGGTACACCCAGAATACTTGTCCCACATGAAAAAGGTCCTAGGATTTATCCACATCACTGGGGAGCAAAAGAGAAAAAGTGCTTGCTCCTGGCAGCCAGCAGCATTCTCCTGCCCCCACAAACTCTTCATCCCTAAGTGTGTGACATGATACTCCCGTGACCAGAATGGGTCACACACAGTTTTTGAAACTGTTATTTATTCATTTTTTTGTGTGTGTTGGGCATTTATGTGAGGTAACAGGACAACTTGTGGGCGGTAGTTTCTCCTTCCACAGTTAGGGCATGGTAGCAAGCACTTTTTCCTGATAAGCCATCTGGAAGGCCCATAAACAAATTTTTCAGATCAAAATGTTAAAGAAATAAGAGTGTAATGTGTTTGTTACCATAATGTCAATTAGGTCAAATTCTATACTCTAGAGTAATGGTTCTCGACTTTCCTAATGCTGAGACCCTTTTATACAGTTTCTCATGTTGTGGTGACCTCGACCATTGAACTATTTTTGACCCCTGTGAAGAGTTGTTCAATCCCCAGAGGGGTCACAGCCCACAGGCTGAGAACCGCTGCTCTAGAGCGTTCCCACTTCCATTAAATCTAAAGTAAGATATGGCCAGTGACTGTTTTCATGAAAGATCATGTTACCTAAGGGAACAGTAACAAAGGCAAAATAAAAATGCCAAGCCCTGTGGTATATGCCTTTGATCCCGGCACTTTTCTAAACACCATCTGTTGATGACAAAAAGCCCTTGGAGGTTGAGAAGCAAACTTAGTATTGAGTCATTTCCTGTCTTGCTTCACATGTCATTTTGCCACGTACATTAGAAGGATGACAATCACTACCCTCGAGAATCTCCATGTGTATCACAAGAAAAGGAGTCAGAGGCTGGAGACATACTGTTCAGTAGTAGGGTGGTTACCTGCCACGCATCCAAGCACAATCCTCAGCATCAGAAAAAGCAACAACAAAAATACAAATATATCCTTCTGGCAGAGCTGAGGGAGGGGCAGCTCGGAGGTTACGCGAACTCTTGCTCCTTGGCTATTTCTCCAGGACCCAGGAGCCCAGGCTTATACCTGGACAGCTTACAGCCACCTGGACCTCGAGCTCCAAAGGCTCCACACCATCGTCTAACACTGACCCACGTGGCAGGTGCCATACATGAAGTCAAAACAAAAACAGTCTGAACCATAAATGCACTCAGCATTTTGGAGGCAGCAACTCCACATATGGAATTCAGCCAAGCAAAGCAGGCCAATGTGTTTGCATAGCAATGACCAAAGCCCTGAGGTGGCTGAGCAGGATTGCTGTGAGTTCAAGGCCAACCTACAATACACTGTAACTTCTATTTCAAAGACGAGGGGAGATGTCTCTACAAAAATAGGCAGGTATGAAATATAGTTTCAGAGCCAGGCTGAGTGGCCTGCATTAGAGATCCCTGAACTCCAAGCAAAGACAGAAAGAGCACCCACAAGCCTGAGGCAGGTGACGCTCAAAGAGACTGACAAGATGATCAGCATCGCAAAGGTAGTCTCAAAATACCAAAGTTATACATAGACAGCAAGGCAGACACACACACACACACACACACACACACACACACACACACACACACACACACCCCTTCAAGTTCATTACAATACTGCACTGTTTTTCTGAGACAGCATCTCACTAAGTTGCTTAGGCAGGTCCTGAACTTACCATCCCCCTGCCTCAGACTAGTAAGTTTGTAAGACTACAAACCTGCAACAACTAGCCCCAAATTACAACATTTTAACATCAAATTT
This sequence comes from Rattus norvegicus, assembly GCF_021556685.1. NCBI lineage: Eukaryota > Metazoa > Chordata > Mammalia > Rodentia > Muridae > Rattus > Rattus norvegicus. The sequence goes on along the minus strand of NC_141543.1, from coordinate 76,147,150 downwards.
ATGAACATTTATGGTATTTGTACAGTTTTCAAAAACTGTTATTTGTTAAAAATCAGAATAGATGATACAAATATTAAAGTCCATAAAAAGCTCATGAACACCAACATACGAAAGAGACAGCGTACCTCATAGAAACAGTGACAGAGAGAGCGTTTTCATGCATACAATCCAATTGCAAGAGTACCCCAGAAAACAAATAAAAGTGATTTAAGTTTAATGATCATTACTTTCCAAATATGAATATTTGCTTGCATGCATGTTTATCTGTACACCAGATGTGTGACTGGTGCCCTCAGAGGCCAGAAAACAATGTCAGGTTCCCTGGAACTGGAGTTACAGATGGTTGTGAACTGCCATGTGGGTGCTGGGACTAGAAACTAGAACCCAGGTCTTCTGGAAGAGTGAGCAGTCAGTGCTCTTAACTGCTGAGTCATTTATTTGTCCAGCCCCTAAATGTTTTATTTTAATTCACTTGGTAAAAATTCAAGTGGTACCAGAGTAGGAAGGCTGCCTTCTGCCACTGACCTCTGTTCCCCCACCTCCAGGGGCCAGTGGGGTATTTCCTTATTTCTTTATTTTTCTTTTGAGACAGAGTTTCTCTGTGTAGCCCTAGGTGTCCAGGAACTATGTAGGCCAGGCTGGCCTGAACCCAAAGAGATCTTCCTGACTCTGCCTGGGATTAAAGGCATAGAACCTCATGGGGCTCTTTCTTTTAAACTATCTATATTATTTTTATTTGTATACGTTTGTGGACGGGGGTGCCTGTGTGCTAGCATGTGCATGTCATGCTGTGAAATTGTCAGAGGACAATTCGCAGGAGTTAGTTCTCTTCTGTAGGGATTATGGCAGGAGCTACACTCAAGTTGTGAGGCTTAACAACAAACAGCTTTACCTGATGAGCCATCTTGTGTCCCTGTAAATTCTTTTTTTTTTCTTTTTTTCGGAGTTGGGGACCGAACGAACCCAGGGCCTTGCACTTGCTAGGCAAGCGCTCTACCACTGAGCTAACTCTCCGACCCCTGTAAATTCTTTAATATACACAAAACAATTGATATATTGTTAACATTTGCTAATTACAAAAGCTTTTCCCAGCTGTGGTAGCACACACCTTTAATCCAGCACTCATAAGGCAAAGGCAGGTGCATCTCTATGAATTTGAATCTAGCCTGGCCTACAGAGCCCAGGACAGCAAAGGCTACAAAGAGAAATCCTGTCTCAAAATAAAAAACCCAAAAATCAAAAACCCTTTTCTCCCAAGTCTCAGTGCACTCCTCTGTAAATTAGAAAACAGAGAAACAGCCTGCATGTACCATGAATCCCACGACTCCTGCAACGCCATCCTTTGGAGGACCTGCTTGCCACTTGCCTCTGACTCCACCTAACTCTCCTGAGGTCTTACTGATGTGTAAAGGATTATTAACCCTAAGACTGAGAAAAGAGAGACAGTGGATCTCCGTGAATTTGAGGCCAGCCAGATCTACATAGGGAGTTCCAGGATAGCCAGGGCTACAAAGAGAAACCCTGTCTCAAAAAAACATAATAGTAATAACAACAACAATAACAATAACAATAATGTGGTGGTGGTGGTGGTGGTGGTTGTGGTGGTGGTGGTGGTGGTGGTGGTAGTAACGTGTAAGCACATCTGCAGAGCGTATGCTGGGCAGGAAGGTTACCCTTCTGTATACTCACAGGGATGCCCCACACCTGCATTCCGTCACTGTAGCCGATCATAACCAGCAGAGGAGGCTCATTTCCCGTGCTATGCAGTTCATGAAATTCTAGATTCCGTGATGTATCTGCATTAGGATTAACAAAGAAGCAAAATGAAAAGACAGCATGAACCAAGAAAACTACTTTTTACCCCTATTAATGTTTAGATTAGGTTTGGACAATAAAAAGCATGATGGCACTTGAAGGATGACTCAGTGACGCTGCTCTTCCAGAGTTGGGTTCCCAGCCCCCACAGAGCCTCTGAGGTCTAGGGTCAATGCACATACACAGACATACCTACATTGTTTATATATATATATATATATATATATTGTTTATAAAGGTCAGAGGTGAAAATGGTGTCTCTGGCCTGCAAATCAAACAGGTAGGAGGCTGAAGGGCACCAAAGCCAACCTGGACGACACAAAATTCTAAACCAACCTTGGCTACATTGTAAATTATAAGCCACCCTGGGCTACATAGTAAATTCTAAGGCAAACTAGAGAAGCAGTGACTCTTTGCTTTGTTTGGGGTTTTGTGGGACTGGAGATTGAACCCTCACACATGCTAGGCCAATGCGTTAATGCTCAAATGATCCCCATCCTGCCTTTTCCTCTTCGGGTGTGAGAAAGACAGCCAAACTGCATGGGATAGCTTTGGGGTAAAGTGCATAGATCGTTCATAGTAGCATTATTTGTAAACAGGAAACGATGAAAGCAATACCAACGTTCACCAAAGAAAGATCAGACCATTGTACATAGATAAGTGGAATTCCATCAAAGAAAAACACTGAATTACTACAGACTTCACTGTGCAAGGACTCACACAGACACACTAGACAAAGAAGCCAGGCAGAAGACAACAGTAATGAAAGACTTCTGAACACTCAGGTAGCCGCACTGTTTTGGTTTTTGGTTTTCAGTTGGGGTGGGGAGGTTCTGTGTATAGCCCTGGGTATCCAGGCTGGCCTTGAACTCAGAGATCCTTCTGCTTCTCCTGAAAGCTGGGATTAAAGGTGTATACCACTACTCTGGGTTAATACTGTACTTTTTAAAAAAAAAAACACCTAATTTTCTGCTTGTTTTCCTGTCCTTTGAAGATAGAGTCAAGTCTAACATAGGCTGGCCTGAAACTTGCTGTGTAGCTGAAAAACATCCTTTGTCTCGTGTTGCTTTCCTGTTGGTCTGATATATTCTACAACAACAGAGAAAGGCTTTAGTTCCCAGTTCAAGGGTATGGTGGATCAAGACAGGAGGAAGACCAAGCAGCTGCTCACATCTGATCTTGGCAGGAAGCAGAGAGGGAAGAATGTGTCCAGCTGCTCACTCCCTCCCCATGAGCCCTTACCTTAGTGAAGGAATGACCTGCCTAAAACTAACTAAGCAGGAGAATCCTCAGTGGCAGGAATGATGCCCATATACGGTGAGGGGGTGGGGTTCGGGTGTGGGGAGGTGTGCTTCTCTATTCTTCAAGTTGACAATTACTACCAGCCCCTGTCCATTGTCTTGGCTAACAGTGAATGTTCTGTTCTAACTAAAAGCCAAGTTGAAGGAGATAATGGCCAAATTCTTCCCTCTCAGTGATTCCTTATTAAACAAAGAAATGCAAGCTAGGCCTAGTGAGGCAATCCTGGAGTCTCACCATTCTCGGGGCTAAGGACATGGTGAACTGGTAGCTGAGAAATTCAAAGCCCCCTTGGGGTTGTATTCAGTTCCCAGGCCTAAGTACATTATTTTGACTCTGTCCCCATTGGGGGAGGGGCCAATGAGGTGGCTAGGGAGAAGGGCACTCGCTGCGAAGCCTTTAGACCTGGGTTTGACCAATATGGTGGAAGTTGTTCTCTGACCTTACTGTCCATACAACTCTGAAAGGATCAACCACTGTGTAGCTTGTGACTTTAGATCCTTCTAGTCTGTGTCCTGATCTCTTGAACATTTTCTACTTTATGAATGGAGAAATACATCCAACTGAAATCTTCAATTGTATCTTCTTCAATATCAGTAAAAACAAGACAAGAATACTAGGAAAGAGTACAGTAGATCATAACAAAGAGAAATGAGAACTACAGTGTCCTTCCAAAACCTCAGATCAGGGCGGTGACTCAGTGGCACAGGACCTGTCTAGCTTTAAGATTCTGAGTTCAAAGTCCAGGACTGAAAAAGGTGAAAAGAAAAATAAGGCAGAAAACATTTATAATTCGCCACTGGCCTGGAGCCAGCGCTGCTTTTCCTAACTACATGTATTTAGTTACTGGAGGGCGGTATGGTGCGTGGTGGTCAGAGAAAATGTTGACAGTCCTACCATGTGGGTTCCAGGAATAAAATTCAGGTTGTCAGTTTTGGCCTGTCAGTAACAACTTTTTTTTTTAATTTTATTTTATTAACTTGAGTATTTCTTATTAACATTTCGAGTATTATTCCCTTTCCCGGTTTCAGGGCAAACATCCCCCTAATCCCTCCCCCTCCCCTTCTTTATGGGTGTTCCCCTCCCCATCCTCCCCCCATTGCCGCCCTCCCCCCAACAATCTAGTTCACTGGGGGTTCAGTCTTAGCAGGACCCAGGGCTTCCCCTTCCACTGGTGCTCTTACTAGGATATGCATTGCTACCTATGAGGTCAGAGTCCAGGGTCAGTCCATGTATAGTCTTTAGGTAGTGGCTTAGTCCCTGGAAGCTCTGGTTGCTTGGCATTGTTGTTCATAAGGGGTCTCGAGCCCCTTCGAGCTCTTCCAGTTCTTTCTCTGATTCCCTCAACGGGGGTCCTATTTTCAGTTCAGTGGTTTGCTGCTGGCATTCGCCTTTGTATTGGCTGAATTCTGGCTGTGTCTCTCAGGAGAGATCTACATCCGGCTCCTGTAGGCCTGCACTTCTTTGCTTCATCCATCTTGTCTAATTGGATGGCTGTATATGTATGGGCCACATGTGGGGCAGGCTCTGAATGGGTGTTCCTTCTGTGTCTGTTTAAATCTTTGCCTCTCTCTTCCCTGCCAAGGGTATTCTTGTTCCCCTTTTAAAGAAGGAGTGAAGCATTCACATTTTGATCATCCGTCTTGAGTTTCATTTGTTCTAGGCATCTAGGGTAATTCAAGCATTTGGGCTAATAGCCACTTATCAATGAGTGCATACCATGTGTGTCTTTCTGTGATTGGGCTACCTCACTCAGGATGATATTTTCCAGTTCCAACCATTTGCCTACGAATTTCATAAAGTCATTGTTTTTGATAGCTGAGTAATATTCCATTGTGTAGATGTACCACATTTTCTGTATCCATTCCTCTGTTGAAGGGCATCTGGGTTCTTTCCAGCTTCTGGCTATTATAAATAAGGCTGCTATGAACATAGTGGAGCGTGTCTCTTTTTTATATGTTGGGGCATCTTTTGGGTATATGACCAAGAGAGGTAAAGCTGGATCCTCAGGCAGTTCAATGTCCAATTTTCTGAGGAACCTCCACACTGATTTCCAGAATGGTTGTACCAGTCTGCAATCCCACCAACAATGGAGGAGTGTTCCTCTTTCTCCACATCCTTGCCAGCAATTGCGGTCCCGAGTTTTTGATCTTAGCCATTCTCACTGGTGTGAGGTGAAATCTCAGGGTTGTTTTGATTTGCATTTCCCTTATGACTAAAGATGTTGAACATTTCTTTAGGTGTTTCTCAGCCATTCGGCATTCCTCAGCTGTGAATTCTTTGTTTAGCTCTGAACCCCATTTTTTAATAGGGTTATTTGTCTCCTGCAGTCTAATTTCTTGAGTTCTTTGTATATTTTGGATAGAAGGCCACTATCTGTTATAGGATTGGTAAAGATCTTTTCCCAATCTGTTGGTTGCCGTTTTGTCCTAACCACAGTGTCCTTTGCCTTACAGAAGCTTTGCAGTTTTATGAGATCCCATTTGTCGATTTTTTTTTTCTTCAGAGCTGGGGATCGAACCCAGGGCCTTGCGCTCGCTAGGCAAGCGCTCTGCCGCTGAGCTAAATCCCCAACCTCATTTGTGGATCTTAGAGCATAAGCCATTGGTGTTTTGTTCAGGAAATTTTTTCCAGTGCCCATGTGTTCCAGATGCTTCCCTAGTTTTCTTCTATTAGTTTGAGTGTATCTGGTTTGATGTGGAGGTCCTTGATCCACTTGAACTTAAGCTTTGTACAGGGTGATAAGCATGGATCGATTTGCATTCTTCTACATGTTGACCTCCAGTTGAACCAGCACCATTTGCTGAAAATGCTATCTTTTTTCCATTGGATGGTTTTGGCTCCTTTGTCAAAAATCAAGTGCCTATAGGTGTATGGGTTCATTTCTGGGTGTTCAATTCTGTTCCATTGGTCTATCTGTCTGTCTCTGTACCAATACCATGCAGTTTTTATCACTATTGCTCTGTAATACTGCTTGAGTTTAGGGATAGTGATTCCCCCTGAAGTCCTTTTATTGTTGAGGATACTTTTAGCTATCCTGGGTTTTTTGTTATTCCAGATGAATTTTCAAATTGTTCTGTCTGACTCTGTGAAGAAATGGATTGGTATTTTGATGGGGATTGCATTGAATCTGTAGATCGCTTTTGGTAAAATGGCCATTTTTACTATATTAATCCTGCCAATCCATGAGCATGAGAGATCTTTCCATCTTCTGAGGTCTTCTTCAATTTCTCTCTTCAGAGTCTTGAAGTTCTTATTGTACAGATCTTTTACTTGCTTGGTTAAAGTCACACCGAGGTACTTTATATTATTTGGGTCTATTATGAAGGGTGTCGTTTCCCTAATTTCTTTCTCGGCTTGTTTCTCTTTTGTGTAGAGGAAGGCTACTGATTTATTTGAGTTAATTTTATACCCAGCCACTTGGCTGAAGTTGTTTATCAGCTTTAGTAGTTCTCTGGTGGAACTTTTGGGATCACTTAAATATACTATCATATCATCTGCAAATCGTGATATTTTGACTTCTTCTTTTCCGATCTGTATCCCCTTGACCTCCTTTTGTTGTCTGATTGCTCTGGCTAGAACTTCAAGAACTATATTGAATAAGTAGGGAGAGAGTGGGCAGCCTTGTCTAGTCCCTGATTTTAGTGGGATTGCTTCAAGTTTCTCTCCATTTAGTTTAATGTTAGCAACTGGTTTGCTGTATATGGCTTTTACTATGTTTAGGTATGGGCCTTGAATTCCTATTCTTTCCAAAACTGCATGAAAGGGTGTTGAATTTTGTCAAATGCTTTCTCAGCATCTAATGAAATGATCATGTGGTTCTGTTCTTTCAGTTTGTTTATATAATGGATCACGTTGATGGTTTTCCGTATATTAAACCATCCCTGCATGCCTGGGATGAAGCCTACTTGATCATGGTGGATGATTGTTTTGATGTGTTCTTGGATTCCGTTTACCAGAATTTTATTGAGTATTTTTGCGTCAATATTCATAAGGGAAATTGGTCTGAAGTTCTCTTTCTTTGTTGGGTCTTTGTGTGGTTTAGGTATAAGAGTAATTGTGGCTTCATAGAAGAAATTCGGTAGTGCTCCATCTGCTTCAATTTTGTGGAATAGTTTGGATAATATTGGTATGAGGTCTTCTATGAAGGTCTGATAGAATTCTGTACTAAACCCATCTGGACCTGGGCTCTTTCTGGTTGGGAGACCTTTAATGACTGCTTCTATTTCCTTAGGAGTTATGGGGTTGTTTAACTGGTTTATCTGTTCCTGATTTAACTTTGGTACCTGGTATCTGTCTAGGAAATTGTCCATTTCCTGCAGATTTTCAAGTTTTGTTGAATATAGGCTTTTATAGTAAGATCTGATGATTTTTTGAATTTCCTCTGAATCTGTAGTTATGTCTCCCTTTTTCATTTCTGATTTTGTTAATTTGGACACACTCTCTGTGTCCTCTCGTTAGTCTGGCTAAGGGTTTATCTATCTTGTTGATTTTCTCAAAGAACCAACTTTTGGTTCTGTTGATTCTTTCTATGGTCCTTTTTGTTTCTACTTGGTTGATTTCAGCTCTGAGTTTGATTATTTCCTGCCTTCTACCCCTCCTGGGTGTATTTGCTTCTTTTTGTTCTAGAGCTTTTAGGTGTGCTGTCAAGCTGGTGACATATGCTCTTTCCTGAGTAACAACTGTTTTAATTAAAAATAAAAAGGGCGGGGGGGGGGGGGCAGTGCCAGACAGAAGGCTGGTTCCGCTGTTAGGAGCAATGACTGCTCTTCTAGAGGACCTGAGATCACTTCCCACATGACAGCACCCACATGGCAGCTCACAACCTTTTCTCACTCTAGACCAGGGCATCCGATGCCCTCTTCTGGCCACTTGGCCTTGCACACTAGTGCTGCAGGGACAGAGATTCAGGCAAACACTCATAAACATAAAATATAAATCTTTTTTAAAAAGCAAAAAAGAGGACAATTCAAAATCCTCACACAGGACCTGCACAGACATTTCTTTCTCTAAAGACGTCCATTAGACACCTCTTTTGATGTAGACAAGCTCAGCGCCAAACCTATGATGTCTGTGTGCGTGTGTCACAGCTTCGCAGCCTGAGGTGTTAAGGCAAAATCAGAACAATCCGGTAGAATTTCATGGGTAGATTCATTCTTTCCTTTTTTTCTTTTTTTTTTTTTTTTCCTTCCGGAGCTGGGGACCGAACCCAGGGCCTTGCGGTTGCTAGGCAAGCGCTCTACCGCTGAGCTAAATCCCCAACCCCGGGTAGATTCATTCTTAAAACTGAGCACATTCCCTTCTTTTCTTCCACTGGGAGGAGACAGGGCCCTGAGAGCCACTACACTACCCTCCCTCTGACAGATCACGAGGGTCACTTTAACTCCAGTCCTCCACAGGGGTCAGTGTACCATGAAGCGACTGTGTGACTCACAGGCTGAGGTAAGCAGTGTGGATATGGAGACAAAGGGTGACTCACACCTCAGGCAGAAAGAAAAAGACTGGGGCAGTATGGCACAAGATTCCATCAGACTACCCAGACCAGCACACAATTGTAAACAGCTACACTTTTTATTTCAGGAATCCTCCATTGAGTACTTTTAAACCTTGGCAGACTTAAGGTAGCTGAAACGTTGGAGAGCAATGCCAAACATAAGGGAAGGAGCAGTGCACACAAGTGAGCAGTATGGACGCTGTGTTATTCACAAAGGAAGCAAATCAAATAAAACAGCGCACGTGACAGAGGCTGGAGAACTGGCGCTGGCTGCTCTCCCAGAGGACCCGGGTTCAATTCCTAGCACCCAATGACAGCTCACAACTGTCTGTTTCAGGGGATCTGACACCCTCATACACACATGCAAGAACAACAGTGTATATAAAATAAACATGTGGGCTGTACTGATATCTGAGGAGATGGCGGTACAGGGTAGTTACACACCAGACTATGCCTCTCTTGCTTAATGACCTGGAGTTTCAATCACCAACATCAAGAAAATACCCTTGTGCGCGACAGTGGGACCATGAAAAGTAGTGTGGCACTGGCGACTGAGCTAAGGCTAAAAGCCCCAGAGACCCTAAAGGGATGGCAGAAGCTTTGCCCATTCCGGGGCACCAGGCTCCTGTCACATCAGTCACGTAAGGGCAACGCCCCAAGCCCCACACAGGTAGGCAAGGACATGACCTCTGGTAGGCTCAAGACAGATCTCCATTTTAATGAGGTACCTAAAGGCCTGGAGTTACCAAGCCTTCCTTCTCAGACATTCCTCCCTGCAAAAGGTATTTAATCTCGGACCCACCCTGAGAAGTGCAGTTTTATACATCTACTTTCTGTCCTGACAATAAATGCCTTAAAACCACGGACTGCCTCTTTTCATCATGGTAGAGAGGGCCTTCACCCACAGAGTCACCATCTATTCTCCAGTAGAAGGTCTCTCTGTGCTCCCAGTCATGACTGCCATCAAGCTCAAGCCTTCTACCATCAAGCCAAGAACTCTCCCCAAGGGATCAGCTGGAGCTCCTCCCTTCACCTTCCAGCCCCAGGCTAGATCCAGCCTGTAGGCCCTAACTCCATTCTCAGCTCTTCCAGGGCTTCCAGTGGCGACTGGATGTCCAAAAGCCTGAGAATCAGATGGCTGGCTGTTGCAGGCTTGGGGACCCACAACCATACACACTGCCATTAGAAACCTATTATACTGGACAGGCACTATAGCAGAGTGGTTTCTTCAAAAATTAACATTGAAATTACGACATGAACAGCAATTTCCCTTCTATGTATGTAGAAGCCAAACTGAAGCAGTCTTTAGACAGTCACCAATGGCTAGTCACATAATTAAAAGCTGGGGGAAGCCTTGTGGAACAAACCTATATTACTAGTTGCTCCAGAGGCTGAGGAAGGATGACTGTAGTAGGTTAAAAGCCAGCCTGAACTACAATGTGAGTTCAGGCAAAAGGGCTGAGGATGTATCTCAATTGTTAAATGCTTAGCTGGCACACATTCCTTGCACCCCAGAAAGGGTCCATGGGGGCAGAAGAATCAAAAGTTCAAGGTCATAAACTGCTTTTCTCCAGTTTCAGGATAGCCTAGGCCACACCATCCACTTAGAGCACATATTTAATCCCTGTACTAGAGGTACAGTTAGGTGTGAAACTCTGTGACTTACTGGCTAGACTACTCACCTGACTCAGGTTTCTGAGGAGGCTAGGGAGAGAGACTTGTTTGTTTGGGACCAGGAGTCTACGCTTATCCTGAGCAACCCCAGTTGGTGGTGGCATGCGCATAATGGGCTATTAGTCAACCTTTAAAAAGCAACAACAAGGAGGGGTTGGGGATTTAGCTCAGTGGTAGAGCGCTTGCCTAGCAAACGCAAGGCCCTGGGTTCGGTCCCCAGCTCCGGAAAAAAAAAAAAAAAAAAAAAAAAGAAAGAAAAAAGAAAAAAAAAAGCAACAAGGATATTCTGTCATCTGTTCCACTGGATAAAAGGTGAACATGGAACCATTTCTAGACAATGCCTACATCAGTCAGTCATAGAGTAGAAGCACTGGAGAGATGGCTCGGCGTCTAATAGGACAGGCTGCTCTTTCAGAAAACCAAGTTCTCATTCCCAGCATCCACTTGGTAGCTGACAACATCTGTCACTCTACTTAGAAGGCTCTTCTAGCCTCCATGGTGCATGGACATTAAATGTAGGCAAAACACCCACATACAATAACTTTCCTTAAAGAAGAAAATGGGATGTCGATTAGAAGGGCTGGGTGTGGGATCCAGAACACACTTTACGGAATCTAGTTTATTCCCAAGATGAAAATGCCCTGCAGACCGATGATCAAAGACGGCAATGGTTATACACTCTAGCGGGTTTGGTTTCCAGACAGGTCTTGTTATGTGCCCCAGACTCCCCTCCAACTGGGGATCCTCTGCCTCAGCCTTGTGAGCCCTGAGATTACAAGTATGTGCTGTCATTCCCAACCAAAGATGAATGAATTTAGTATAACAAAACAGTGGGACTGAACTTGGGGTTCCCTGTCTAAAATCAGCTCAGCCCAAAAAGAGCATTTAAAACACACATCGCAGAAAGGTTAGTCATACCATTCAGATCTGCATTCTCAAACCGGACCCAAACTATCTTCTCCTTTTCTTCCGTTAGGGGTGTCCCACTGTAAGCCTGCAGATTAAACAGAAATGTTTTCATTAAAATACGGTATGGCTCTAATACCACAGAAGTTCAAAACAAAAGATGACACCAACTTCTACCCCTCTCTGTCCCTCCCTGCTGGTGACCAGCACATTCTGGAATGTCATTACTCCCAAAACATGCACGTCGGGGAATACTACCAGTCAAAGGCAAGTTTTTAACCTCCACAGACTCATAGATACCTAAATACAATAATCACGATAAGCCATCCGCCACCATCTCTACCCATCAATAAGGCGTGCAGAGTAACCAAGCTCTACCCAACACCTACACTTCTCAAGAACGTGGCTTTTTAATCAGTTATCTGGCTTCCACACCCAAAGTCTCAGTTAATTCATGCAAGCCTGCAAGAGTCAGGAAGATAAGCATTCACAGATAAAGAATGGTGCCAGCACCATCAGTGAAAAAAAGAACCCATCTCTCCACATAGAGCACACTTTCATCTAAAGTTCTCAGGATGGGGGTGTAGCTCAGCTGGCACTCATCTCTCTTCCACGGAGCCCTGGGCTTGATTCCTGGTGCTACGTAAAACAAGGGTTGGAAGGGAAGAGACAGGAGGATCAACAAGTTCAAGATTGGGCTGGAGAGATGGCTCAGTGGTTAAGAGCACTGGTTGCTCGTCCAGAGGTCCTGAGTTCAAATCCCAGCAACCACATGGCGGCTCACAACCATCTGTAATGAGATCTGATGCCCTCTTCTGGTGTGTCTGAAGACAGCTACAGTGTACTGATATATAATAAATAAATAAAATCTTTAAAAGAAGTTCAAGATTATGGGCTGCATAGGAACTGTCTCAAAACACTCACATGCACGGACACACAAAAGTGTAAGATTATATAGAGGAGCAGTGGTCCAAGCTATGAAATCCAAAACTGCAAATGAGGCTGAGAGGGAAGGTGCCAGCCCAGGCAACCTACAATTCCATCTCAAAGGTGGGACATGGGTTAGGTACTAACTCAGTAGAAAACCTGCCTAGGATGAAGAACACTCCAAGTTAGAACCCCAGTACGAGAAAATAAATTGCGTGTATGTGGCTATGTGCTTGTCTTCCTCAGGAGCCACGTTATCTGCTTTTAGAGACAGGGCCTCTCACGAAACTGGATCTCAACAATTAGGTAAGGCTGGGCCATCAAACCCTTGATATCCTCTGTCTTCCCTTCCCCATGCTGGGAAAGTGCTCGCCACCATGCCTGTCTTTCTAACGTGGGTCCTGGAGCCAAACTCAGGTTCTCCTGCTTGCCTGACAAGCACTTAACCAAATGAGCTCTCCCCCCAGATGAGCTTCAGAGTGCAAGCCGGATCAAACTGGAAAGTCTCTTGCCTCAGTCTCCCAGTGATGGGATCCCAGGCACAGCTGTGGTGGTCATCTTGACACACTAGGAAGAGGGCGCCTCAGCTGAGCAACTGCCCTATGAGACTGCCCTGTGGGCAGGTCTGCGAAGCTAACTGATGTGAGAGGGTCCAGCCCACTGTGAGCACGTGGGACGGGACTGTGGAAGAAAGCTAGCTGAATGAAGCCTGGAAGCAAACCAGTGAGCAGCCTTCCTCCACAGCTGCTGCCTCCAGTTTCCTGCCTTGGCTTCCCTCAATGATAGACTTCAACCTGTAAGTCAAAATCCCCTTCCTCCCCAACTTGCTTTTGGTCCGTGACAGAAAGCACAGTAGGACACCAGTTTTAGCTGAGGGGAGGGATGTGGCTCAGGAAGAAAATGACTTCTCTGCGTAAGACCTAGTATAATCCTAGCACTGAGACACCAGAACTAAGCAAGGGTGTGGTGGCTCACGGTTGTTCTAGGACTCTGGAAGCTTTGAGAAGGATTGAGAATTCGGAGCCACTCTGGGACACACAGCAACATCCAGGCCTGGTGGTGCAGACCTGTAAACCCAGCTTGTTACAAGGCTGAGGCAAATAGCCTAGTTTAAGGCTACAGAGTAGGTTCACTGCAAGTGTGAACAACTATCTCAAATAAAGTAAAAAGAGGCCAGGGACAGAGGTCAGTGGATAAACGAGCCTGCAGCAGACACCTGACAGTCTGAGTCAAAGCTACTGCTCACTGACATTTGGCTAGCTACAATTTTACACTGAATTTTATACGCACAAAAGTCAAAGTTTAGCACATGTCTGTGCTGCATTTAAAATAAATATTCCTAACTGAAATGAGCAGATCAAGGGCACAGCAAAGGGTTCCTTCTAGTAAGCAACACTATCAGTTCAGCACAACTCTGTTAGTGGTGACAACGAAGCCAGTATCTAGTAACACGCTCGCCCTCTGTGCAGGGACTCTGCCTTTCCTCCCAGTACTCTGGAGACGGAAACAGGTGGATCTCTGTGAATTTGAGACCAGCCTGGTCTACAGAGTGAGACCCTTTCTCAAAATAAATTTTAAAATGTCACCAAAAGAGAAATTACAGTGTTCAAGGGACAATAAGATCATTCACCTGGATCCTTGGGACACACTGCTGAAAGCAGAAAAAAAGAACCTCCTAAAAGTTGTTCTCTGACCTCCCTGCATGTCCAAACATAAACACAATAAATACACGAAAGAAAATTGTGTTGTTCAGATCCTGTAACCAAGCCTCTGTCTGGGAGGCTAAGTGGGGGAGGGCTGAGAATGAAGCCAGCCTGGAATACAAAGACTCTGTGTGAAAAACATTAGACGGAGAGAAAAGGAGGGGCAGGGAGAAGGAGAGAAGGGAGAAATGAAGCAGAAGTGGGGAGAGAGGAGAAAAGAGGGCTCTCCTGATTAGGCTCATCTGAAGTGCTGCAGCCACTTAAGTAAAAACCATAAACCTACATCTCTGGCTTTGGATCCTCGGTCTCCTGAGGATCCCTCCAAGAGAAACGACTTAATATTTGTTTCACTTTATTTCATTCTCTATGTACCTAGCTTCCTTTAAACCTCACATGAGCCAACAGTGAATACAATGAGCTGCTGTACAAACAAGGACAGTGAGTTGGAAGAAGGGTGCAATAGCTTGCCCAGGGCCAGTAACACACCCTCTAATGTGTCACCAAGTGTCACTAAGGTACCCTCAGCCTGAAACACCCCTACTATCTCTATTTCCTACCCAAATTCACCATGCTTACCTGTGGCACGACATCCTGCAGAAAAGTCACAACGCTTTCCATGTAGGACTGCTCCCTGGCAAAGGACAGACAAAAACTGTCAGAGAGAGAGATGCATAATCTACAAAGTCTAATAAATTCACTAACACAGTAAAATGACAGGGAAGATGAAGAGAGAATCTTATGTATTGGCTGGGAGGCAGAACCAAGTATAACTTCAACAGGAGAAAAAAAAAACCAAAACAAAACAGGCTAGCTCTCACCTTCTTAGCTGCTCACCCCTCGTCTCATTCATGAGTCTGTACACACCATTCTGTCGTGATTTCTACATAAAGCACCTCTTCCTAAAAGCTTGAACCCAGGGACTGTGGAGGACTCCCTGCAACAGACCTAACTAAGAAGGCAGGGCTGGATGATCACTCCCTAGCCAGGCAGAGTAAACTGTTACTGGGAACTCAGAATTTCCTGACCTCTCTTTAAATTGGCTATGAACCTTGTCCCTTACCTCTGTGTGGCAACGTGAATGCACTTTTCTATAGATGCAGACAAGTATCTGTCATCTTATAGCAGCTGAGGAGATGGCTTACTGTGCTTGGGCCTGTTCAATCCCCAGAACCCACATTTAAAAAAAAAAAAAAGTTGGCAAGGTGGTGCAGACATAAAATCCCAGACTGGAGAGGAGAGACAGGAGGGTCCCTGAAGCTCCCTCATCAGCCCCTGCAGCCCACCCAGCTAGTCCAGGATAGTATAACCATCTCAAAAAGAGAGCACTACAAAAGGGCAGGTAGTGTGACATGTGCTGTAACCCCAGCACTTGGAAAGCTGACACGGGAGGATCACGAGTTCCACACTAGCCTGGCCTATATAACTAAACCTTGTACCAAAAACCAAAACAATCAGAGATGGTAACATATGCTGTTAATCCCAGTCCTGGGGAGGCAGAAGTAGAGGCAGATCTCTGTGAATTCAAGGTAGCCTGGCCTATATAGTGAGCGCCAGGACCGCCAGGGTTATGGAGAGAGACCCTTTCTAAAAAAAAAAAAAAAAAAAAAAAAGCATAAAATTAAGTTGTTATAAAAGGGAGAAAAGGGAGATGGGGAAGCAGCTTGATGGTAGAGCTCTTCCTTCTCTTCCTTAGTATGTATGAAGCCCTAGGGTTAACGTCCAGCATGGAAGGAAGGGAGGGAAGGAAGGAAGGAGGGAGGGAGGAAGGAAGGATATAAATAAAAATAATAATGTTGGGCTGGAGAGATGGCTCAGTGGTTAAGAGCACTGACTGCTCTTCCAGAGGTCCTGAGTTCAAATCCCAGCAACCACATGGTGGCTCACAACCATCTGTAATGGGATCTGATGCCCTCTTCTGGTGTGTCTGAAGACAGCTACATGTATTCATAAATAAATCTCAAAGAAATAATTAAGTGTTAAGGACATTAAACGATAATGTTTTGTTTTCGTTTTTGCAGTCCTAAGGATGGAACCAGAGTCTTACACAGCTAGGAAAATGGCCTATCACAAAATGAAAGCCCCAGCTTTGAAGACACGTGAAATAGTAAGTATATGGATGTAAGTAAGGAGAGAAAAATGACTTCTTCAAAATACTAAATATTTCTGCAAGATGTGCGTAATGGCTTATGCCATCATCTCAGCACCTAGGGAGGCCATTAGTTTTGCAGGCCAATTTCAGCTACATAGTGAGATCTCGTTTCAAAGAACCAAATTAAAAGAAAAAAATGGGGCTGGAGAGATAACTCAAAGGTTAAGAGCTCTGGCTGTTCTTCCAGGACCCACCCAGCAGATCTTAGCCATCTGTAACTCCAGCTCTAAGGGATCCTACATCCTCATACAGACATACACACAGGCAAAACACCAATGCATGCGGAATAAAAATAGGTCATAAGTGTTTAAATGTCAGGCATGTGGGCTAGTTGTTAGAGTTTGGCTGGCTCACACCATGTCCTGGGTTCCACCCCCAGCACTGTGGAAAGCTGGCACGGCGGTGCACACTTGTTATGTCAGCACTCAGGTAGAAGGAGGGGATCAGAAGTTCAGGAAGGCCAACCTGAGCTGAGGCACTACCTCAGAAAAGAAAAAAATAAGAATTTTCCTTCAAAAATCAAAACAAAATGCCTTAGAGACCTAGTAGGTCAAGAAAAAACAAAATCGATCACTGAGCCACCTCTACCAGACTCATTCCTCATCACCTCCCTCCTGTCCTCAGTCACAGGCAGCTGCATTTCCTAAGACTCACCACCCTCTGCCCCATCAGGATCTTACACCGCCCTCCATCCTCCGCTCTGCTCCTTCTCTTCTAACACCCCTTCCTCCCACCCACGTTTCCAGCTTCTGTGTGGCTTCCTCAGGACACCCTTGTACATACATTCCCTTCCACCCTTTACCAAGGCTCAGACAGCACCCTGTCTAGTTCCCCAAGTAGACTACAGGCCCCCTTAAGGGAAGTAACCCATCTCTCACATTTACCTTTTACATCAGAACCTGTTAACCAGCACAAGTAAGAAGTTGGTGTTCAAGCATTATTTGTCAAAAGAACGCCAGATGCTGTACCCAAGATTATTTTTCCTAACCCTAAAAACATTTATGTGACAAAAATACTCACTCACTCTGGTGTAAACACCCCATGGTGGGGTTGCAGAGACTACTACATGAGAATACGAGACGCTGAAGACCCACTAACTGGACTCCATCCCAGCTCCCATCCTGGCTATTCCCGATGACAAGTTAATTCCTCTCTGCTTTGTGTCCCTCACCTATAAAAGAAGATAAAAATAGTAGCCTAACTCACAGCTAATAACATGTTTTAACTTGATGCCACAGCAAATATCACAAAGAGACTCAACTTGAGAAAATACAGAAGGGGAATGGCAGCACTGGGATAGCACTGTGTATATAGACATTCTAGTCTGCAAAGACTGTCCTTGTAATGGACTAAATTCCAAAGGAAACCATCTAAAATATTATTCCCTCCAGGCAATTTTTTGAGGCAGCATCTTGCTGCATAAGCCAGACTGGCCTAGAACTCACTCTCTCTCTCTCTCTCTCTCTCTCTCTCTCTCTCTCTCTCTCTCTCTCTCTCTCTCTCTCTCTCGTCCAAGATGCCCTCAAATGCAGTATACAGCCTCCCAAGTACTAGGATTACAGGTCTGAGTCACTGTCCCTCACTTGCTAAGAGAATTTTAAAACACATAAGATGTGGCCTGCATTTGTGACCCCAGCACTATGAACGCAGAACACAGGTGAGTACTGTGAGTTTGCAGAATGTGGACTACACACTAAAACAGCTAAAAAATAAAGCCAGATGAGCATAATGGCCCACACCTTTAATCCCAGCATCCAGCAGGCAGAGGCCGGGTGGGTCACTGCCAGCATGGTCTACATGGGTCTAGGGCAGTCAGAGCTACATAGGGAGACCCTGTCTTGAAAAACACAAGATGAACAAATAATAAAAGTCAGACAGCGTAGCACATGCCTGTGATCCCAGCATCTGGGAGGCTAGGCCAGGAGTGCTAATGGTTCAAGGACAGCCTGGGCTCAAAAGTCAGTGTCAGCCAGGGCCACACAGAAAAATTCCTTCTCAAGAACTTTAAAACGGGGGCTGGGGAGATGGCTCAGCGGTTAAGAGCACTGACTGCTCTTCTAGAGGTCCTGAGTTCAATTCCCAGCAATCACATGATGGCTCCCAACCCTCTGTAATAGAATCTGATCTAAAAACAGCTACAGTGTACTCGTATAAATATAATAAATAAATCTTTAAATTTAAAAAAGAAATTAAAACGGTTGGGTATGGCAGTGCGTGTCTTTAATCGCAGCAATCGGAGGTAGAGGTTGGTGAACCTCTACCAGCTTGGTCAATATATAGTGTGTTCCGAACCAGCCGGGGCTACATAGAAAGAACCTGTCTCCAAAACAAAAAACAAAGCTGGGAATGGGGAATGGCAGCACAGGCTTGGAATCTCGGCTCTGAAAAATGGAGGCAGAACAGTTCTGCTATAGAACAGGTGTTAAAGCAAACTGTCTCAAAATCCAAGAAAAGGAAGTATGCCTATTCCTTATGTCTGTTCTATTGTCTTTGCCAAAAAAGCGCCAGAGTCCAAGCATCCAAAGTCTAGCCTTCAAAGATAAACTCAAAATGTTAAACCTTCTTTTAAAATTTTTACTGTTTTTTACTTGTTTATTTACTGGTGCATGGTGGGAGGGGCCATGTATATGGAGGTCAGAGGACAGAGTTGATCCCCTCCTATCATGTGGGTCCCAGGGATCCAAGTCAGGTCCTCAGGCTCATGGCAATCTCTCACCACGAGCTATCTCAACAACCCCCAAAATGTCACCTTCTTGTGACGCCTCACTACCACTAAAACACCCTCTCTAAATACACATGCTGGTTGGCTGGCATTTCTCTTTCGTACAGATTACAATAATTTCAAGTATATATTTCTTTAAACCATGATGGTTCATAAAGTCCAAAAAAGTATGGCTGTACTGTCATAGAATACATAAAATACAGAAATGCCCTCTTTGTAAGATTTATATTGAGACCGGGAGATCCTTTTACAACACAGTTAAGTAATCATATACGTAAGTACAAATGTATAAATATAACTCAACACACAACAAATATCTAACTTCCTGTTGTGTTGTAGGTGTCTGTGTCTGTCTGTGGTACTAGAGATGGAACCCAGGATTTGAACACTCAAACTCTGACTCATACTCCCAATTCCTATTTCCTTCTATTTCAGATACTGATCAAGGCCATCACAACTAACTGAATGATCCACTAACTCGTGGAACTGTAAGTTTTTAACTCCTTTAGACTTTACCTTTTTGGTGATGCTAGGAACCACACTCAGTGCCTTCCACAAGTTAGGCAAGTGCTCTAGCACTGAGATGCACCCCAAGTCCTCACAGTCACCCCCATGTATAGATGTAGGTCGAATACATCAGCTTAACCCTCCAATTGTTTATTTGCCCTTGACAGTGACATTCATTTCACCTGCATAGCCAAAAAGTAAAAAATGTTTATAGAAGCAAGCACTATCCAATGGATGTTCTGGAAGTTTTGGAGGAGGAGCTGTTTGTTTTCAGACACGGTTTCTCTGTGTAGCTCTGGCTGTCCTGGGACTTGTTCTGTAGACCAAGCGGGCCTCAAACTCGGAGATCTTCCTGCTTCTGCCTCCCAATTGCTGGGATTAAAGGCCTGAACTACCACCACCACCCAGCTCAAACAGATATTCTGAGTGGGAACTGTTTTCTAGAAAACTGTTTTCTTCCGCTTACGTGACGGCCTGAGGGCGGACCACAACTCCACCAGTGCAGCGACTGGGTCTTCTAGGAGAATCTGTAGCCATGGTTTCATTCATAAGACCTGTTTCCAGAATAGAAGAAAAAAAACCCACCATTAGTGTCAGGAAAGAGCGTTTCATGCGTATTCACTAAATATCCCTTTCCCAAACCATGGATTTTCCCAGAAACTCACTATTTAGCTCCAGCTGGCCTAGAACTCCTAGAGACCTGAGTGCCAGACTGATAAGATTATAGGTGTGTACCGCTACACCCAGGAAATTTCTTTTCTTTTAAGATAGGGTCTTACCCTGTAATTGAGGCTGGCCTTGAACTGCCTAACATCTGAAAGTGAGAACAGTTCACTCTTTTGCTGAATCTTTCTTCCTATAATTTAAAACTAGAAAAATAAGAGGAGGATTAAACGGGAACTAGGTAACACAGGGTCACTTAGAAAAACAAATATGAAGCTCACTGTGACATAACATACCAGCAACATACCCAGGAGGGTAAAGCAAGGGAACTGCCATGAGTTCAAGGGCAATGTGAGCCTGAGACTCTTAGTATTACCTTAAAAAATAGGCTGGGGATTTAGCTCAGTGGTAGAGCGCTTACCTAGGAAGCACAAGGCCCTGGGTTCGGTCCCCAGCTCCGAAAAAAAGAACCAAAAAAAAAATGATGATGATGATGATAGGAGGAGGAAGAGAAGGAGGAAGAGGAGGAGGAGGAAGAGGAGGAGGAGGAGGAGGAGGAGGAGGAAGAGGAGGAGGAGGAAGAGGAGGAGGAGGAGGAGGAGGAGGAGGAAGAGGAAGAGGAGGAGGAGGAAGAGGAAGAAGAAGAAGAAGAAGAAGCAGCAGAAGCAGAAGCAGCAGCAGCAGCAGCTGCTAGCCACAGGTGGTGATGCATATGAACACCTGAGAGGAGTCAGGAGGATCAGGCACTCAAAGCCAACCTTAAGGGCGCAGCCACCAATGTAAAGGCCAGATGGCCCATGTGAGCCTAAAAACAAACAACGATACCACTCTGCCTTCAGATAAATCTGCTAATGACAATTAGTAAAACTGTGTGGCTGCATTTAAATAATATTTTACCTCCAGCTACTGTAACGTAATCACCAGCGTGTAAACAAATACAGAATATAAACTCATAAGATATAAGGAGTCCCTGGCTTTTTCCATGGTCCAAGTAAGTCCTGGTCCTTGATTATCTAATGAGCTTCTGAATCACAGAGGAGGTTTGGAGAATACAGAGTCTACTCGATTAAGGTTAAAGAGGGACTGACAACAGGACCAAGGATTTCTTACAAGGTTCAGGAAAGCCCCATAGCCTAAAAGCAGCACTTTTAAGAAGGGTTCACAGTGCCACCTCACATGAAAACTCCCAAACTGATGATCCCCACATTCCTACACAACCCAAACACCACTGTCCCAACTAGTCCAACTACCCCATTCTTAGACAGTACCTTCCACCAGACCCCCTCAGTGCTCTAATCTTCATTCCACCCTCTATTACCCAAACCAGTCTCCCCACCTCTGTCCTTTAAAGGCCTTGTCACCTGAGAACAGCTCCTCGAAAGCCCCTCGGGCCCCACTCTCCCCCAAAGTCATGAGAACAACACTCCACACTTCACCTCCAAAGCCCTACCACCACTGCCCCCGGCCGCCCTCTGGCCTCTTGCCCAGCTCTCCTCCAGTTTCAGCACCTTTCCCTGTCAATTGGGGCTGGTCAAGCCCTGTTCCCTTATGCTGCTTGTCCCTCTCCTTCTCCAAACCTCCCCCAAGCCAAAGACCCGCCAGCCCTCT
The DNA here is from genome assembly GCF_021556685.1 of Rattus norvegicus. Classification (NCBI taxonomy): domain Eukaryota; kingdom Metazoa; phylum Chordata; class Mammalia; order Rodentia; family Muridae; genus Rattus; species Rattus norvegicus. Next base: position 76,125,683 of record NC_141543.1, on the reverse strand, counting down.
CACCGGCCGCTCCGCCGGTAAACGCTGTTCTCCAGCTCCAGGCTCACTGTTTGGAGTCTCCCTCGTGATTGACGGCTACCACTTCCTACCACGCCTCGGCGGAACCACCACGTCAGCCAATCCCAGGAGCAAACTGGCCCCGGCGCGGCACCGCCCTTGGAGGTCAGCTTCGCCAACCAGCATGTAGAAAAGAGGCGGACCCGCCTTCAGAATCCATCCAATCCGCTGGGGCTGGAGGGAAAACACAACAGTATGGAAGTTCGGGTGAAGCGGTGGGTCAGGTTCGGTTGTGAATACAGGCAGTAGGGAAGAAAAGGCAGGCGTGTCTACGGGCCTGGAAGAAGCACCCTGGTGGATTTTCTGTTTTAAGAGAACTCAACATGCACCAAACATCTGCGGACCTCAGCCAGGACTCTCCAGCGAGGAGCCCGAAGCCAGGCACACTGGTGTGTTTACATCGAATTCTCGCGACAGCTGATTCGAAGCTAAAAGCACGTGGATGTGGCAGCTGCCAATCACTTTTACCAGACCACTCAGACTGCCCAAGCCCGCCCTCCGTCCCGCCCACGACATTGTGTTTACCTTCCGGGAGTCTAGGTTGGCAGTCCGTGTTCAGTCCTGCTGCCAAGTTTATCTAAATAAGGGGCCTGTAAGAAATCTTGTTGGGGTCCTTAATGGTTACTGTTGTAGGAATGGATGTTCATGAACATCTGGAAATAGAGAGGCCTTGTTGGGCAATACAGGGATCCATAATTCTAAGAAGACTCTGAGGCTTTGCACGATGGCATGGGGAAGATTTTAAGGGGCCCTGGAGTCTGTCTCCTCTAGTCATAGACTAGAGCTCTTGCTCGAGAAACCTACACGCACACTCGCAGCTTTACCTTATCTTTCCCCTGAGCATCTATTAACCCTGTGCCTAAATCTCTTTTTATGGTATTCCGGTAGGCCAACACTGGTCTATATAGCAAGTTCTAAGACAGCCCAGTGCCAGCAAGTTTGAGAACATTAATCCTCCCTAAAGAAATCTTTATAATAAAGTATGATCTTAAAAATCATAAATGGGCCTAGAATTTAGACATGATGTTCCTGCCTAGATGTGAAATAGGCAGCTAGGTATGACCAACAAGGAATAAGTAAAAGGACATTTGCCTATCATACAGGTTAGTGTCAAGAATTGGGACAGGAGGTCATGGCCAAGGCCAAAAAAGTCATTTCTATGGCCATATATGTCTTAGTTAGGGTTACAATTTCTGTGATGAAACATCAAGACCAAAAGCAACTCCGAAGTCGACTGAGGGAAGCCAAGGCAGAAACTCAAACCAAGCAGAAACCTTGAGGCAGGAGCTGGTATAGAGGCCTTGAAAAAAGACTGTGTACTACTCATGGCTTGCTCAGCCTGCTCTTTTGTAGACCCCAGGAGCACCAGTCCAGAAATGGCACCACCCACAGTGAGCTAGGTCCTCATCCCCTTCAATCACTAATTAAAATGCCCAACAGGATTGCCTAATATCTAGATCTTATCTTGTGGAAGCATTTTCTCAACTCAGGTTCCATATCTCAAATGACCACATCATTCCCCTAAATGACAAGGGACTTTTTTTCCTTATTGAGCTCTTCAGAGCTTAGATAAAAAAGACGAGGGAATGGATGAGAATGTTTATGAATGAGAATATTACTTCTGTCTCCAACATGCGGTGTGGATGTGGATCCAAAGGAGGCATACAGCCCAGTGGCTATGAGCATCCCCCTGATTTAAATGTCTTAGTTGACCACAATAGTAGCAGGAAAGGATTTTTTTCCCTTTTCTGTTCTCTCAGACTCAGCAAATTGTCTCTGGATGGGGTTCTAGGGTTTCCTGAGAGAGAGGCAGAAAGGGGTAGTCATTGTAGCTGTGTGGTGAAATGGAACTGCTTGTCCTCTAGTTTAACCCTCTGGGATCTCAAAACCTCCTCTCAGTGTCTATGAGGTGGTTCAGCAGGTAAAGGTCCTTGCTGCCAAGCCTAACCACATGAGTTCAATCCCCAGGACTTACATGGAAAAAGAAAAGTTGTCCTCTGACCCCACTCCCAAACATGTAACATAGCACCCCACCCCACACCCACAAATACATGGTGATTTAAAAAAATTAAAGGCCTCCTCTTTGTTGTTACCAGTAGTAGTAGTATATACTATAGTAGTAGTATATACTACTGCTCTATAAGGTCTTAGTATATACATAAGTATATATAAAGGAAATAGGTAATCATGTGCTTGCAGCAGACATGAAGTAAGGGACATGAACCTAGGTGGTACCAGGGTTCCCAATACCCACCCTGCAAAGGAAACTTTTTAACAAATGAAGGTTGTGTCATTTTTAGTTATTCCCAGGTCTGTTATTCCAAAGTTCTTCAGGGGAATGTGATTATGTGTGTGGGTGGACAGGGAGAGTGCTGAGGAAAGATCAATACCCTGAGCTGGAAACAGAGTTACAGGCTAGAGAAGGCTAAGTGGTGGAGAGGCTAGGTGTTGAACCGTGGGCTATGCAGGTTGGAAGCCAGCCTGGGCTACATGAGACTCAATCTGATTAAACAAAGGTCATAGCTTAATATTGGTGGCTCACACGTGTAAGCCCAGCACATAGGAGGCCTGAGTGAATCTGATGTCACCGTCAGATCCTCAGTGAATTTAAAGCCAGCTTGTGCTATCTGGTGAGACACTAGCTCAAAAAATAAGAGAAAGGGGAAAGGAGAACGAGAAGAGACACTCCCGACCCATTTGATTTGGTATTTGCTTTCAACACCAGTTTGAGGTAACGTTGATAAACAGTAGATTCATCCCCATTCACGTTGTCCTGTGATAGACAGCACATGACATTGGTTGGTCCCAGTTAGCCCGGTGACCTCACTAAAGGTATGAGGATGAACTTGAACTCCTGACCTTAATCTCACTCCTCAAGATTCCTAGACTATAGGTAAGCATTACACCACATCTAGATACTCCCTTCATAACCATGACTATGGTGTTCATTTTCAGTGGAAAAAAATTGTTCTGATTGTTACTAAGCATTATTTTAATAAATTACTCGCTGAGCACATGTAAGATTTATTACTATTATATTACCTTTCAAATGACTACAAATCAAAACCCTAAAGTTCCCACCTGTTGAGGTAGTGCATGCCTATAACCTAGCACTCCAGAGGCTGAAGCAGGTTGGTAGCAAGTCCAAGGTGAGTCTGGCCTACATACTAAGTCTGTCTCAAAGAACAAAATAAGAAAATGAATTAAAGGCAGGTGAAAATTTTAAAACAAAAACATATCAAAGAAAAGTGAAAGGAAATTAAAACGTAAGAATGTGGTGTTAGTTCGCAAGGTCAGAGGTCCTGCACCTCACCTGGGCAGCACAGTGAAGCTAGCCCTGATAACGGTGAGCCAGCCTTCTCATGAGGGCGTAAGAACGTGTAGATCTATGTAGGGCCTCCTACATAGATCACTCTGGTGGTATAGATAAGAGAAATCCCACACACCAATCACCTCAGCTACTACCCAGACCCAGATCCAGAGCTCTGAATTGGCCCACCCCAAAATCCCAACAATCTGCAAACATTTGGGACATGTAAAAGGGCCAGTCCTGCTGATCCAAAGCTGCAGGATATCCATGGCACAGACACGGGGCAACAACAGGATAACCAGGAGGCCCAATGAGAATCCAATATTGATGGTGTCACAGAAGCCAGAGATTTCAAACCAGACCAATGACTCGTTGCAATGAACATTTGCAAGTGAAGATGTGGACAGAGCGGTATACTGTGGGACACACTGAGACGCACTATAGCTTCCATGATGAGATGGTTTCTGTTTTGGGGGGGTTGGTTTTTTTATTTGTGGGGGAAGTTGCAAGTTAGAAGAGTGAACATGAGGGGGCTGGGAGATGAGCCAGACTGGGCCGCGAGATGTGCAACTCATAATCAAGAAGATGTTTGTAAAAGGGGGGGGGGGGTGCGCTAGGAAAAGTTAATAGCTGAAAGATACCTAAATTTGGTAAAAAATACAAACCTACAGACCCAAGGTCAAACAATCAAAAGAATTTAACTCAGGAACCATTCAGGACCTGGTAGTGGCAGAAATGAGGAGATAACAGCTGAAAGACAGACCTAAAATTGCAGGGTATGTTTTTTGAAGACATGTCAATGAAACCAACTAATTTATACAATTAGCATATTTAGTAATTACCAAGAGACCTATAATCCCCTTTATAAGAGGATCCCGAAAGCCATCCTAGTGGGTCCACCTAGGTTTCAGTATTTCAATAGTGCCATCCAGAGAGACAGAATTCAAAAGTAGTAGGCAACATAGCATATCCAAGCCAGTGTTTGTTTTTCTAGTGTTACGGATCAAATGCAAGGTCTTATGGCTAGACATAGCTCAGAAGTTAAGAACACTGGCTGGTATTCCTGAGGTACTTTTTTTTTTTTTCCTTTTCTTTTTTTCAGAACTTGGGACCGAACCCAGGGCCTTGCGCTTGCTAGGCAAGCGCTCTACCACTGAGCTAAATCCCCAACCCCCCCCCTTTTTTTTTATTTCCAGCACCTACTTACTGGTCCACAACTTGCCTTTAAGTCCAGTTCACGAGATCTGACACCCTCTTAGGCCCCCACAGGCACTAAGCATATACGTGCTGCACATACTGCCATGCAGGCAAACTAATCGTACACATACTAATGAAGTTCTCTTCCCCCACCCCACTCCACCAGAGCTGAGGACCAAACCCAGGGCCATAAGTACTTTACCCCCAAGCTAAATCCCCAACCCCTAATAATTTTTTTTAAATGCAGGGCTTTGCACCTGTTAAGCAAACAATCACGTAAACCCTCACACTAAACCCCGAGTCCTTTTATCTCTCCTGCTCCTCATTTGTCTCCCTGGTTTTGTTTTATACACTACTATTTTCAGACTCGGTCTCATGATTCTCAGGTTGACCTAAAACTTTGTAACAAGGATGACTTTGAATCTCTGATCCTCCTGCCTCTAGTTTTTGCAGTGCTGGGATCTAGCCTAGGGCTTCCTGTGTGTGAAGCAAGCACTCACCCAACTCAAGCACATCCAAAGCCCTCAATGAGGTTTCTTGTTCCAAATTAAGGGCTTAAGATAAGATGTTCCTTTTTTTTTTTTTTTTTTTGGTTCTTTTTTTTTTTTTTCGGAGCTGGGGACCGAACCCAGGGCCTTGCACTTCCTAGGCAAGTGCTCTACCACTGAGCTAAATCCCCAACCCCCCAAGATGTTCCTTAAGAAGCACAGTTGTACACATACCACATTTATAGAATCTTAGAGCTTCAGTACTTCCCTTGAGCTTTTATTCTATTACCAAAGGAGACACAGCTTTACTGAACACTTAGAACCTGTAAGTGAAGCATGTTGTTAGACATTTTAGTTCATGTCTGTGTTCTGTATTAATAAAAAATGAGTACTGTATGTATTTCAAGTCAAGAAAGCACAGGTATATCTCATATCTGACTGTTGGTACCTACTGTGAAGAGTCACCAACAAAACGCCAGCAACGTAAGGGCAATAGTTCACTGATTTATTGGATAGACATATTCATATAACCAATGAAAGCCTGTATGATATAAAATAATTTAGGAAATGTTGGGTATTAGCAGCACCATCTGTTATTGAAATAGCAAGAAAAACTTCACGTATTTTAAGCAAACACTAGAAGAGAGTAACTATATGGCCTAATGCCACTGGTCTGGGACAGATAGTGGTGTGTTAGGCAAACACACCGCCATCTGTGCCAGAGATTTCAGTAAGCACACCAGATGTACTGTTCTAGAAGAATGCTACTGAAGTTACAAGATACTGCATAGTGTAAGTGGGACAAGGAGACTAAAATCAGCTACATTAGCACAGCTCAGTATTTTTCCTATGAAAGGTTTACTTCTGAATTATGAAATGTGAAATAAAATGTAATTTTAAAAAGACACTGATGGTCCCTAGGAAACATTAAGTGGAGCACAGAGCACTATGAAAATACTTCACTTTTCCAGTTTGCTTAGTAATTTTCTTTAAAAAGTCACGTGTTCTTCACAAGGGGTGTATACAAGTGTGTAATAAGCATTTTAAAAACTTTAAAGACATTTTTAAAATCGTAAAGATTCTTCTGACCTTTCTTCAACATTAGCCCTGTTGTCACAATTACTGTGTGTCAGAATAAGAGACTAAATTTGTGTGAAGGATACAAATGTACACACATTTTACAGCAACTTATTCCCTACATCTACAAATTTCACATTTATAATACAGGCAAGTACAAGGCCAGAATAAAACTGTTAAATTCCAAAAAGTCAAACTGTATACTCTTTATTTTGTCCCCTTAAAAAAAGTTCAACTTCGGCACCAAATGTAAAAAGCCCTCAAGTCATAGGAAGGGAGATCCCCACTTCCCAGGCCCACCTCAGCACACACACACTGTTTTCCGGTGCTGATGTAAAAGAGGATTCCCCATCTTCTTCTGGCCCCGGAGTCTGCGCCTCATGGTCAGTGTGACAGAGTGCCTGCGCTGGGATGCTGTGGGGAGACTCGAAGCTTGGGCCCCGCTATTTCGACTTAAGCCATTTCGTCGATGCTTCTTCATAAGGGGACCAGAGTTGGATTCTTCTAATGTCCTTTTAAAATTGGCTGGAGGGGTTCTTTCAACTTCTTGAGCTTTCATTTGACCTGGAGTTGACATCTTTAAATTTTTTTGGTCCATGATAGTATTTGTTGAATTGGTTGGCATGAGGCCAACTGACAGAGTATTATTCAAAGAATCATGAATCCTTAAAGTCAGGGCTTTGGGGCAATTTTCTTCAAGTGTCTCTGAGTCTTTTGAGGTCATGACTACAGTCTGGATACTTCCTCGAGCTATCTCAGCTGGGACCTCTAAAAACTTCTCTGAGAAGGCATTACTGCGAACAAGGGCAGGTATATGGTCCTTAGAGTTCAGCCTTGGCCATGGATCTTCTTCCAGTGACTGGGGGGAAAAAAAGGAAAAATAAATATTTATCCTATGCTCGATAAACTGATACAGACAGTAAGTTCTTAAGACATTATTAAGAGGGGTTGGGGATTTGGCTCAGTGGTAGAGCGCTTGCCTAGCAAGCGCAAGGCCCTGGGTTCGGTCCCCAGCTCCGGGAAAAAAAAAAAAAAAAGGAAAAAAAAAGACATTATTAAGATAGTAAAACCAGCTGGACAGTGGTAACACACACCTTTAGTTCCAGCACTCAGAAGACAGGCAGGTGGATCTCTGTGAGTTCGAGGCCAGACTGGTGTACAAAGCAAGTTCTACACAGCCAGGGCTACACAGAGAAAACTTATCTCAAAAACAAACAGATGGCAAAAGCAAGGCATGCACTCACTTTCCTTCATCGTAAATTCACTGCACTAAGTTGAGGGTTACAAAGAAAGGAGTCAGTACAAAGGAACCCAGAAGGAACCCATCTCATCACAAGAGATAGCATCATGTACCTAAGGGGAGAAAACCATGTGCTCACAGGTCTTCCTGAATTACAGCTGGGACCAAGTAAAATACTTGAAGGCTTCAAAGCAGACCCCTTAAAACAGCCACAAGCACACACTCTACCAAGACATGCACTCTGTGCCCAGATGCAGAAAAGGGCTAAATTACTGCTTTTGATATTTTAATTTCTTTACCCAAACTCTATATTTTACTTTGTTTGTTTGTTTGTTTGTTTGTTTGATGAGACAGAATTTTTCACTGAAGCCCTGGCTGCCCCAAATCCTGCTATATCAGGCTGGTTTCAAACTCTTAAGATCTGCCTGCTTCTGTCTCCTAAGTGCTGAAATTAAAGTTATATAAAACCACTGCCAGCAGAAACTCTGTATTTGAATTTTATGTACAGTAATATACTACTGATGAACTAGCTCTAATTATTTTACATAAAATCCTTGCTTTTTGACACAAGCCCATGACAAACTTAAGCTGACATCCCAACTTTCTGGTTAATCAAATAATGCTTGTTTTCAATTTTAATTATGTGGCATAATGATGACACAATTGGGATGAAAAGGACCAAATTTCTATTGACTGCATTAAGACCTAGAGGCTTATATTACTGTCCTGCCATGGCATGTATGTGTGAAAATATGGACACACAAAATAAATGCAATTTAAAATTTTTGTTAACTTCTCAAAAGCTTGTGTGTATATGAGCATGCACAAACAGTATGCATATGTAGAGGTCAGGAGGCAAGTTACATGTGATCTCTCCTCACACCCTGAAGACCCCAGCATTGAACTTAGGCAGCAAGCACTGTCTTGATGCCTCTCAATGGCCTTTTCAGAAAAAAAATTGGGACAGTGTGTCATGTAACCCAGACTGGCTTTGGACTTGCTTTATAACTAGCGATGACCGCAGATTCCTGATTCTCCTGCCTCTACTTTACAGTGCTGATTGCAGAGACCCACTCATCTTATATACTCAATCAAGCCTGGGCCTCATGCTTGCTGGGCGAGCTATCAGCTGAACCCTACATCCCCAGCCCTATAAATGGCTTCTTGACAAAAACTAGTTAAAACTAGCGATCTTAAAACTATAAGTGAAAATTTTCCAGGGTGTTCTAAAAAATCTGTGACTATTATCCATCTAGGAACTATGAAGTACAATATTAAAAGCAATCATACCATAATGGAAAAATAGATAGTAATTTCCCATCCCGTGAACATTAGACACCAGATGTCAACTGAAAAGACAGGTCATGAAGGGACCTCAGTGAGCATAGTAATAGAACCCCCTCTTTTTCTGAGACAGAGTCTCACTATGTAGCCTTACAATCATTTCCAACTCTCCGTATTGCCCTTGAATTTGAGAGTCCCACCTCAGCTTCCCAAGTACTAGGATTACGTGTGCACGACACGATGCCAAAAGTGTGTGTGTGTGTGTACATTCATGTGTGTGAGTGCAGGTGCTTGTATGCCACGGCTCAGGTGTCATTTTGCTTTTGTTTTCTGTTGTGTATGTCAGCTAAGCTGCCCATGAGGGTCCATGAATTCCCCTTTCTCTACATTCCATCTCCCCACAGGGTGCTAGGATTACAAATGTTCCTGCTGTATGTCCAGCTCTCACATTGATTCTGGGTATTAGGACACAAGTGATTCTGCTTGCACATCACCCATTTTACCCACCCAGACATATCTGTAGCCCTTCCTTTTCCTTCCTAAGAGAAGGTCTTGATGATATTACCCATAGTTCTCCAAGAGTCCCAGTGCTAAGAAACGTTTGTTGTCCGCAATAGTATCTCACCCTGTAGTCCAGGCTGCTCTCAGACTTGCAGAAATCCTCCTGTCTAAGCCTCCTAGATTTTCAGATTACAGCAGGAATCACTCTGTGCCTAGATCCTAACCCTAAGGGACCCTTCTCTATTTGCCTAAAGAGCAACTCCATTCTTTGTTTATTTGATGTTAGTGTAAGTACTATGGGCTATTGAGATGGTTCAGTATGTAAGATAAAGATGCGTCCAACAGGAGTCTGGCAAACTGAGTTCAATCCCCAGGACCCACATAAAATCAAGAGGAGAAAACAGCATAAAGTCATCCTCTGACCTCCTCATGAACGCTGTGGCACACACACCCACACTCCCATAGCGATGAATTCAAAAGGAAGCTGGGTGTGGTGTTCCAAGTTTAATCACAGCATCTGGAGGCAGAGGCAGGCAGAACTCTGTGATTTCAAGGCCAGGGGTTGGGGAGACTGGACTACACAGTGAGTTTCAGGACAGCAAGAGCTGTCTCAAACTACAAAGCAAGCCTGGGATCACAGCAATTCAGGTGTCTAAGGCAAGAGGACCGTAAGTTCAAGATGAACCTAGACTATACATTAAGTTCAAGGCCAGCCAAAAGTAATGAGCGAGGATATAACTTAGCAGTAGAGAGTTTATGCTCCATTCGATAGACCCCAAGGTCTATCCTAGTGCAAAAACAACCAAACTAGACCAAGGGAGGAAGAAAGGAAAACTCACTGTCAATTACTGATGACAGACTACACCTCACCTCATTGCATGTATATTTTTGTCATCTATGTGAAATAAGAGGTAACATAGTAACGATAAATTCCAGACACTGACTTTCACAACCACAGTACCCAAAGTAAAAGTCCTCCCAAGGCCTTTTGTCTTAGGACAGGCCTATAATCCCATCATGTGGAAGTGGGGAGGCAGGAGAAGCAGGAATTCAAAGCTAACCTGGGCTACATGAGAGCCTATCTAAAAACAAAACAGTTCAGTGACCCTTTTAAAATTTGCTTAAAAGATGTAGCATACAGGGTTGGGGATTTAGCTCAGTGGTAGAGCGCTTGCCTAGGAAGCGCAAGGCCCTGGGTTCAGTCCCCAGCTCCGAAAAAAAAAGAACCAAAAAAAAAAAAAAAAAAAAAAGATGTAGCATACTGCTTTATTTCCCACTTTGTCAGTCTCCTAAAAAATAAAACTCTAACAAAGCCAAGTTAACTGAGTTCTACATAAATCAGGAAACAAATGCTATACTCATTTAAGTATGCTCCTCAGCTTATATTTTTTTATTAAAGATTTAATTTATTTTTATTTATGTGTATAAATGGGTGTGGATACCCTAGGAGTCAGAAGAGGCTATCAGATCCACTTGAGTTAGAATCACACATGGTTTTGTGCTGCCTGGTATGGATGCTGGGACCCAAACTCAAGTCAGACAAGTACTTTAACCAGTGAGCCCGACCTCAGCACATCTCAAACGCATTCTATTTTATTTACACTAAGAAATTGAATAATCAGGCATGGTGGCATACTTCTATAATCACAGCACTCAAGTAGGAGGATCAGGTTGGAGGCCTGAAATCATGTGTCAAACAAGTAATGTAAGAAGCTAATGCTATTTCTTATTTACGCTAATAAAAACCCAAGCCTGGGGTTGGGGATTTAGCTCAGTGGTAGAGCGCTTGCCTAGGAAGCGCAAGGCCCTGGGTTCGGTCCCCAGCTCCGAAAAAAAAGAACCAAAAAAAAAAAAAAAACAAAAAAAACAAAAACAAAAACAAAAAAAAAAAAAAACAAAAAAAACCCAAGCCTAAGTTCCAATACCCTACAGGCCAGTTCAATCTTGATTCTGTATGACTTTGCTCAAAATATTTAACCTCTCAGTGTTGTTGTTGGTAACATGGATCACATCAAGATAACTCTGTATTATAGGTTTAAATTAACTCTCCTGTGTACAAGTGGTTCCCAGATTTATGCTTTACAAATATTCATAGATTCATAAAAAGGATCAGTAAGTTCCACATATTAACATTTTTCAGTGACCACAATAATTTTTCTATTAAATTATATGCATACAACTGACTTCAAATTAGTCCTGTGTGAGAATGGCTCTTTGAAGAACTGAGAATGTGGTTTAGTGGCAGTATGCTCAGCATTCACAAATATCAGGGCAGAGGGGAAAGGATTCTTTCCAGCAATGAATTAAACAGCAAAGATCCATCACTTTCTTGAACTAATTTGAATAAAAACTTGTCTTAATTAACTAGTTATGACTGTAAATACTGTAATCCCAGCACTTGGGAAACAGAAGCAGGAAGATCAGGAATTAAAGATCATCCTCAACTGCACAGTCAGTACAAGGCTGCCAGGGGCCACACCCATGAGACCTTGTCTTAAACACCAACAAGATGTGTTGGAATGAATGAGAACGCCCCACCCCCTCGATATCTGAACACTTGGTCCCTAACTGGTACAACTGTTTGCAAAGAATTAGGAGGGGGTGCCCTTACTAAGGAAGGTGTGCGTCTCAGAGGAGGCTTTGAGATTTCAAAAGACTTGAGAGACTCCCAGTGCTCTCTCTTGGTTGTGGATCAAGATGTGAGCTCTCAGAGCTGGCGAAATAGCTCAGCAGTTAAAGGTACTTGTGCTTGCAGAGGACCCAGGTTGTCCACATCCCAATACCCACATGGCAGCTCATACCTGTCCAGATTTCCAGCTCTAGGGGATCTACTGTTCTCTTCTTACCTCAGCTGGCACCTGGCATGCACATGGTAAACAGACTTACATTCAAGCAAAACACTCATATACATAAAATGAGATCTAAAATAGGAGAGATCTCAGCTGTTCTTTGACTCCGACTCTCTGAAACCACAAGCCAGATTAACACTTTCTTGTCATGGTTAGTCTTGGTCATGGTGTTTTATCAGGAAACACACACACACACACACACACACACACACACACACACACACACACCCTGTAGCACTGTGTACCTTGACTGGTGGTGTAGAACTTGGAGAAGGAGTCATCACACAGGTTTCTTGGCTGTTGTAAGTAGGGCTATCAGTCAGGTTCAGAAAGAGCTCATCTTCATTGGTAAAGTTCCCTTGATTATCTACTTCTGGAGAGATGCAGATTACTATGGCACTTGTGTTATCTGCTCGAAGCATACGCTGCCTCCAGCGGCCAAGTGCTCGATTCACAAGCATTTTAGCACAAGACTGTCCTTGCTCACCCTATATTTAAAAGAACAGAAGAAAGAACATTAACTCTCAATTACTCACCACTGCATATGATTCAAATCAAAAACCTGGTGGATCGGGTGAGATGGCTCAGTTAAGGGTGCCTGCTACCAAGACTCAAGGTCTCCATCCAGTTCAATCGCTAGACCCACATGGTAGGAGTGACCAGCTCCTCTTCAAGCTGCCCTCTGACCAACACATACACATCACATGCATAAACACAATAAAACAAAAATTTAAAAATAATAAAGCTAAAGTATGGCCAAATAAGCTAATAAAATTAAAATTTTCAAACATGATCTAAAATTTCTATAATCTTGCATCTAAATTAAAAAATTTTTTTAAAAATACAGCTTGGGGCAGGGCATTGTAGTGCAAGCCTTAATTCAAGCACTCCAAGACAGACACATCTCAGTTCAGGGCCAGACTGGCCTACATATCAAGTTCCAGCATAGCCAGCTCTTACAGACCCTGCCTCGGAAGGAAGGAAGGAAGGAAGGAAGGAAGGAAGGAAGGAAGGAAGGAAGGAAGGAAGGAAGGAAGGAAGGAAGGAAGAAAGGAAGGAAGGAGCAGAGAGAAGAGAAGAGAAGAGAGGAGAGGAGAGGAGAGGAGAGGAGAGGAGAGGAGAGGAGAGGAGAGGAGAGGAGAGGAGAGAAGAGAAGAGAAGAGAAGAGAAGAGAAGAGAAGAGAAGAGAAGAGAAGAGGGATGGGGGAGAAAGGGACAGAGAGGGAGGGAGAGGGAGGAAGAGAGAGACAGGGAGGGAGGGAGGGAGGGAGAGACAGGGAGGGAGGGTGTGAGTGAGTCTTCTCTGGTGATTAAATTAGATACTGGTGTACCAGGTGTAATGATACAAACCTCTAATATCAACACTGAAGAGGCTGAGGCAGGAGGATCACTATACCAGGATGGGAGATAAAGGATGTACTTTTATCTCTTTAGTCAAGAAGTTTGGTCTACTCTAAGGAAAGTTACAGAGAAGTCACCTTTAAGAGGAAGTAAATCATTATAAATATAATAAATTTGGGGATTTAGCTCAGTGGTAGAGCACTTGCCTAGCAAGTGCAAGGCTCTGGGTTCGGTCCCCAGCTCCGAAAAATAAAAAAGAAAAGAAAAAAATAAATATAATAAACAAATGAGGCAATTAGATATGGTAGGAAAAAACTCGCTGCAGCGGCCAACTTCCACATAACTGAGAAGCCCTCTACAGTGACCTGGTCCAGTAACGCCAGCTACCCGGAACACCATAGGAAGATCACTGGTGCCCAAGAACAGGGAACCACAGTGACAATACACAGAGATAGCCCAGAACATCCTAGAGCTCACTGTGTAGCCCAGGCTGGTCTGCAACTGGTAGTCCTCCTGTTTCATATACTCACATGATTATAGACATGGAATATTATGAGTTTTGAGTTATAGAAACATTTTGTGTGCCATAAAAAAAAATCACTGTCAAATTATAATACATTTGGAAAAAGGATTCTAATTTTAGTGATGTTAAAAGAAGAGTCTTATATGAGGGTGCACACTTGTAAATCTACCATTTGTGACGTTTAGACACAAGTATCAAGAATTCAAGGCTAGTCTCACTGCCTAAGTATGAAACCAGAGGGCTTCATCAGAGCCTGTCTCAGAAAACCCAAACATAACAAAAGGTGGAAAGTATGCATCTAAACTGACTGAGGGCAGTGTCCATGGTTATCAACTACTGACTCTCCCACACTCTTCTGGGCACATAGTTCACATGGCAACACAAGCCATCAGGACTCACTGTGAAGCACTCCTTTGCCCTTCACTTTTCAGTACATCTGCTTTACTTCTCAGCAAAGCTCCATGGAGAAAAATAATTCCATACAAGCTATTTCTTTCATTTGTTCTTTTAGTTTTTCTTGTTTCTTGAGATAGGGTCTTACTATATTGCTCTGGCTGTCCTGTAACTCACAATTTAGACTAGGCTGGCCTCCAACTCAGAGATCCACCTGTCTCTGCCTCCCGAGGGCTGGGACCAAAGGTATATGCTATCACCACCCAAGAAGTTATTTCATCTTTGTTATTATCTGATAATTACTAACTGTAAAACACTAAGTGTGGGTAATAAGAACGAATGTTGAAATAACAACTCTTAGCTTTAACAAACTCACAGTTTGATGGAATTGGCATTTATAGTCTTTTTTTTTTTTTCAGACTAGGCACTGAGGACTGAACATGAGGCAAGGTGATGTATACCTGTCATCTCTACTCTCAGGAAGTAAAACAGGAGAATTAGTCCCAAATTTTAGGTCAGCCTATACAATCTAGGAGACACCCTATCTGAAAGTGAAAGAAAAAAAAAAGACTGGAGGTATAGCTCACAGCTAATGTATTTGCCTGGCATCTGTTAAATCCTGAGTTCAATGTTCAGTGCCAAAAACCAAACATTACATTACATTTTATGCTAAGTGAATACTAGATTTAAAAGGACATTTGGTATATCATCATGTGTATAGGAAAAATCCGAAGTAGGTAAGTACATAGGTACAGAAAAGCCCAGAGGTTGCAAGGTGTATGGAAAAGGAGGAGAGTCACTGGAAACGGTTATGAGTTTGTTCAGAGCAATGATAAGACACAAGACAAACCTCCTGAGCTAGACTCACAACCATGGACAACAAAACAAACACTTCAGACCACATCAAACCTAAGTCACTTCTCACCATCAAGTATTTTTTCTCCTCTTGGTCTTGGCACATGGAGATGGCATCTTGAGGTGGAACCATATTCCAAAGCCCATCACTTCCCAGGATAATATACTTGTGCTTCTGGGGGTCAAGTGTGTGGACACTGGTGTCCGGTTCAGGTGACACCACAAACTTACCACTGAAGAAATCATAGCTCCACAAGTCACCTAGGGAAAGGGGGCAGAAGAAGCACTAACTATTACTTGCAAGAGAGTCACATCGCCGACTGAAGAAAAAGAGTCCCTAGGTCCATTCCTGTAGTGCACTGCAACTGACAGCATTTAAAACCCACACCAACATATCAGGACAAGAGAATTCCATCAACATGCTGAAGAACCAGCATGGGAATTTGCAGCAAACACCCTCCTCCTTAACCTTAAAGTAGTGTTAAATAAAGCTGCAAAATGAACTAAGCACTCTCAGAATATCCATGTTTTCTCTCATTTGTGGCTCTGAGATTTTAAGCAAATACACAAGTTCATGTACGTATGGAACGAAATTAGAAATGAAACTATCTAGGGGAAACAACTGGGACTAGTAAAAGAGGATGTCAGGAACAAGATAGGAGGGCACAGCAGACAATATACTCAAAGGACAGAAACACTTAAATAAAAATGACCTCTGTAGGTTTAGGGTCAGTACTTGTAACCCAGCACCATGTACAATTTAAATACCAATGAAAAATATAAATCAAATCTATGCAATGGGATAGAGATATACATCAGAAATAAGAGTACTTGCTTAGGATATACAAAGACCTAAGTTTGAGCCTCAGAATCAAGGGAAAATAATTAAGGACATATTTATTAACTCTTTTTGAACAACAACAAAAGAATACTTTATCTTGACTGCTACCTTTTTTCCAATACTATGCTGGAGTTCTTTCTCAGCACTGTAGGATGATTAAAAATACAGGTGAATTGAATAGGAGGAAATTATTCATGGGTAATTTCATTGTACAAAGAAAACCACATAGAAAATAAAGCTAAATATAGTAGTGCACACTCGTAATCCTACTATTCTGAAGAATGGGAAAGGAGGATTGATTCCAAGTTTGAGCCAGCCATGGTAACTCAGTAGGACCCCATTATGAAATTACCAAGATGGGGGTTGGGGATTTAGCTCAGTGGTAGAGCGCTTGCCTAGGAAGTGCAAGGCCCTGGGTTCGGTCCCCAGCTCCGAAAAAAAAAAAAAAAAAAAGAACCAAAAAAAAAAAAAAATTACCAAGAACTCAGTGCAGCTAGGCAGGAGAGTGTTGGCTAGCATATGAGGCCCTGAGTTCAAACCCCAGCACCATAAATAGCTCTGCAAGCTTGTTAAACCCAACAGAGAGAAGTCAATATATATATACACATAGACATATATGTTTTTCAAGACAGGGTCTCTCTGTGTAGCCTGGCTGTCCTAGAACTGACTCTGCGGGCCAGGCTGGCATCAAATTCAGAGATCTGCTTGCCAAGTACATGTGCCAACATGTTTATAATAAGTGTTTTTAAAATGAAGCACTGTTGACACTTGCTTCTGAATGGCTATCTTCCTCTCAGTCCATTTCCTCACTAGAGAATGCTTTTTTCTTTCTTAATTAAAAAATGTTTAATGTGGATAACATAGATTTAATAGGCACTGGGCCACTGAGATGATTCCATAGCTAAGGGTGACTGATACCAAGCCTGACAACATGAGTGTGATATCCCTGGGACCCACATTGCTGGAAGGATAGAACTGTCTCTCAAAAGTTGTCCTCTGACATCCGCATGTATGCTGTGGCATACGTGCACAAATACAAATGCATCAATAAATGAAAAAAATTATAAAGAATGATCATTAAGAGTAAAGAGGGGTTGGAGAGATGGCTCAGTAGTTAAGAACACACTGGCTGCTCTTCCAGAGGTTCAGAGTTCAAGTCCCAATAGCCATATGGTGGCTCACAAACAACAATAATGCCAGTCTCATGGGATCTGAAACCCTCTTCTAGCCTCTAAGGGCACACCGCACATACATGGTGCAGAGACATATGTGCAGTGTAAATACACATACACATAAAATTAAAAAAAAAAAAGAAGAAATTTAAAGCAGACTACAGAAGAGGCACTGAGAAAAATGGCAGTATATACCCAAGACACAGATGACAGGCTTCTTAAGAGCATTATCCAAAAAGTTCTTGAGATGGTATTTGAAATTGCTTTGAATTTGTTAGTTAAAATTCCTAGAGTCTGAAAATTTAAATTCATTACAACATACTTATAGCCATCTCCCAATAGCATCCCAGGATGTCTGTTCTGTAGATCAAAGGGAGGAGGAGCCTTAGGCAGATGCTTGCCAAATGGCGGTCATTTCCCTTTCCACCAGTAGAGGGTGCTGAAAAGACACCAGGAGCAGTTCCTCTGCTTCCAGGGCTTGGCTTTCAGAGAGCACCAGGCAGCTCAAGTATCAGCAACTGTCAGACCACCACCCAACTTGCCCCAAACTGTCATCAACTCTGTGGCTGCTTGCTGACCTCCTCCCTGTGGCTGACCTACTACAAGGGTGCCCTTGCTTCAGTGATCTAGTATCAAAACTACAATCAAAATACCTTTTTATGACAGAAATCCTGAAGCCAGTCATGGTGAATAGTCACTGACTATAATAGCACTTGTGAAGTAGAGGCAGGAGAATCAGGAGTTTAAAGACTGCTCAGCTATACACCCAATTCTTCAAGTCAGCCTGTGCTAAAAAACTTTTTTTTATAAAAAGAACAGAAAGAATTGAGTCGATGACTGACTTGGTGGGTAATAGCACTTGCCACCAAGCCTGACATCCCGAAATAAACCCCCAGCACACACACGATGAACAAAAATCTTGGGAGATGTTCTCTAACCTCAAGAGCACTGTGGCATGTATATACCCATATAATTTTCACTTCCAGTCTGTGAATACAGAGCATACAGAGCATATTGTTAGCAGCCTGTGTCTTGACCGAACTCATTTTTCCCTCACCAACCCAATCAAGCCTTTGCTTATTTTTGAGACAGGGTGTCAAATAGACCTTGAATCAAAGTCATTATGTAGTTGAAGATGATCTTAAACTTTTGATCCCTCTGCCTCCACCTACCAAGTCCTGGGATTACATGTGTGCACTCTGACAGCTAGTTCATTCAGTACTGGGATGTAACACAGTCTGTGTGCATGTTGGGCAGGTACTCTAGCATCTGAGTCACATGCCCAGCCTAATTCCAGCACTGTGACAATTCCTGATACACTATATAATCTTTCCCACATCGGGATCCACTCCTGAAATATTTTCCACAAAACCAGTCAATTCTCCACTTTCAAGATACTCTCTAAAAGTGGCATTTCTGTCACAATGTATAAAGTATTTTTTCCTTTCTTTAAAAAAAAAAAAATTCAGCACTGTCTCTTTCTTTCAAGGGATTTCCTGATCTAAAGTCACTTAATTTACATCTTCACTGACTACCACTCCCAGCTGCAAGGGGTTATTCACCAACAACAGTCTGTCCGAATTACACACCCCAGGCATTACACAACCAACACTAGGTTACTCAGCTATCTGCTAGGCAAAAGCAAACTGTTATTTTCTCATAGAATTTTCTTTTATTTATTCTTATTTTATGTGCATTGGTGTTTTTTCTCCATATATGTCTGTATGAGGATGTCATATCCCCTGTAACTGGAGTTAAAGACAGTTGTGAGCTGTCGTGTGGATTCTGGGAATTGAAATGGGGTCCTTTGGAAGAGCAGGCAGTGCTCTTAACTGCTAAGCCATCTCTCCAGCCCCAAGAATTTTCTTTAGAAAAACTGCCCCTATGTAGACGAGTCAAAGCAGGTACTTCATTAGTTATAATTCTCTAATCTCAGCTTTCATTAGTTATAATTCTCTAGTCTCAGCTTAGGTGGTGACCACGCCTGTAACCCCAGCCAATTGGGAGACAGAGAGAGGAGGGTCACTGTGAGGACAAGACTACACAGGGCCATCATTTATTTCAGGCCAGCCTGGGCTACAATGAAATCTCAAAAATAAAACAAAACAAGAATATTTCATATTTCTCCCATGGACTCCTTCCGACTCTCAGGAGTTCTCTCTCAATTTTTCTTAAAAAAAAATTTTTTTTTCATTCTGTTCAAAAATAAAAAAAAAAAATTCCAGTCTTCATTCTAAAACCAGAAGACTAGAAATAAATAGTTTTTATTTTGGCATGAACAATTTATTTTGCTACAGAAAGTACAGATGAAAATTAGTAAGACTGCAAACATTAATCATAAGCAAAGAACAACTGGTGCTAAACTATGAACTTCAATTCTTCCCTTGCATTTAAAGTACTGTCATACAGTTTCCTCATCTCTAATCTTACCATCTAAGGTCTCATCTCTCCACAGCGTCTTTTATTTCACCACTGTATAGAGCAGAAAATACAACATGATTTTACCAAATATAAGTCCATCTTACCAAGTGCTCTTGCTACGGCCAAGAAAGGAATCTGATCAATGACTGTACTCCTTCTCACAGGTCCACTGTGAGTGAGCCGAGGTCTTTTCCAAACTACACGATTCACTCCAGACTTGTTCATCACACTAAAAAGTGAACAGAGTTCATAAGTAGTCTAAATGATTAAAATACAACCAACCCCGAGATGTTAAGAATTAACAAAATTAGACTATGTTATCACAAAATAATGACATACATTCAAGTACAAAGATATAACAAGCCAAGGTTCTTGGCTATAAAAAGACAGACAAAACAGGTTAGGATTTACATGAGAGGGATTTGACTAGATTAGGCCAAATAGAACCAAATGCAAATAATATGAAAATGAAGCACAGGACGGCAGGACTCAAAACAATAAGAAGGGTGAAAAAGAGCCTTGATAAATGGACACATTTATATATAATAAATTTAAAAGTGTTTTGCCGTTTTACTGGGATTGAGGGAAACAGAGGAATGTCCGCTACAATGATTCTGCTTTGAAGGTAACAGGAGCTGGGCATGCTTACCCAGACCTCCAGGACCCTGGAAGGCTGTGGCAGAAGGCTCAGCGCCTCTCTGGAGCACATATTCCTATATAATCCAAAGCATGAAACTAGACCTCGAAAATATAACAGCTTTATTGATATATATCTGGGAGTTAAAAGATAGGAAAATCCTCCTACAACTTTGCCAAAGAAGCAATAAAAATCTTTATACAGGAGTTAGTCACCTCAGGGTACCTAAAACTTTCATAAGTATAGTTAATTATTTCTTTAAAAGAATCAAAGTATAATGGAGATGATTGCTAATTCTGTGCTTGCCGTGACTGAATGGGATTTACTTAAAAGAAACTGACCCTTATTTCAAATTAACCATGCTTTCTCTGTGCCACACCCTCCAACACACACACACACACACACACACACACACACACACACACGCACGCACGCACGCACGCACGCACGCACGCACGCACGCACGGTTTCTCTGATTTTTTTTTTTTAATGTCAGTAGAGGAGCTAGAGAAATAGCTGAGTCTATGAAGTGCCTGCCATGAAAACAGGAAACCTTTAGTTCTATCCTCAGAAACCAAATAAAAGCAAGGCATGCTGGGCTGGTGGTACACCCAAAGATGAATGCAGGCTGGTGAGTCTGACAGAAGGATCCCTGGCTCGCTGGCCATTCAGCCTACACAAGTCAGCAAGGCCAGGACACAGAGAGAGACATCTCCAACACCAGGTGAACAAACCATCTCCCAAGGTATGTTGGCCTGGGTACCTGCAATCCCACCTACTAAGAAGACTGGGCCGGAGGATCATGAAATTTAAGGTCACCTGGACACCTAATGAGAAACTCATCTCCAAATATAATCAAGGGGAGCAGAAAGATATTCTGGGGGGTAAAAGGGCTTGCCACCAAGCCTGGTGACTGAAGCTCAATCCACAAGCCCCACATAGTAGAAGGAAAGAGCTGTTTCCTGCAAGGTGTTTTCTGGCCTTTATGCATGCCTACACAACACAAATAAATGGAATAAAAAATTCAAAGTTGACAGAAGATATGCAAACCACTTGATATGAAAACTTTCCCCACCCCACTGGTGGGAACTGAACACTGAACCTTGAGCATGCTAGGCACCCACCTGATTTGCCACTAGCCCAACATACTGATTTGCCAGATAGACTCACTATTAATAAAAAGTCTGACACACTGAGGCATGTGTCACCTTATTAGTTTACTGTATTGACTTTGAGTAGCAGGGCTCTATCTCCCTAAACTAAGCGAACACTAACTCTATGTGCACTGAGAGTCAACTGGCTTCACAGTCTGGAAAACTAGACTAGGGATACAGCTCAATTGTAAAGCATCTGGCTAGCATATATGAGCCCTTAGGTTCAATATCCAGTACTACAGAAAAAAAAAAGAAGAAAAGACTAAAAAAAAGGACAGTAGTGATGGTTGAATGCACTGAAGCACTTGAGGTTGCAAGCCTGTCAACCTGAACTCAATCTCTAGGACTTATGTAAAAGCCAGACATAAGGGGTTGGGGATTTAGCTCAGCGGTAGAGCGCTTGCCTAGCAAGCGCAAGGCCCTGGGTTCGGTCCCCAGCTCTGAAAAAAGAAAAGGGAAAAGCCAGACATAAGTGCAGGGACATCTGTAATCCCAGCACTACTCCAGGGAAATAAAAGACAGAGATAGGAGAATCAGTGAAGCTTTCTGGTCACCTAACATGGTATATCAGCAGAAAAAGAGCAAGAAACCCTGTGTCACAAGGTAGAAGACAGGAAGAAACGTCAATTGTCCTCTGACCTCTACACTTTCCATGGCGCACACACTCCCAACAAGACTGACAGGGAGAGAGTAAGTAGACAAGTTTATCTAAAGAGGACAAGCAACACGAGTCAGGAGAGCCAAGCAACAGTGGGAAATGGTCAATATGCATTGTGCTACGTTAATACAATGCTAGGAAACACTGTAAGTAGGAAATGGGAAACTGACTCTATAGCTTAATTTTTATTAAACTTAAGCAGTCACATGTGGCCAGTGGTCATCACTGATATGGTGACAGTACAGCTGAAACAGATTGAAACAGAAAAACCAAAAATGTCTATATAGAGCAGAATTCCAAAAAGTCCCTTGTTCACCATTCTTTTGGAGATTAAGTTCACCTTTCAGTTCTAAAACCAGGGAGAGTTAGAACACTAAAGGCAGTCACTTTCTTATGTTTCTTCAAAGCTGAAACTCAAATGGGGAGAATGAAGTAAACTGGCCATTCACAAGAAGATCAAACAGGAGCGATGCAACAAGAACCAATACCAGCATTCTGTCCTCGAACCATCTTAAAGCCCAAGTGTTCTCTCTAAAGACTACACACCTGACAGGTGAGCCTCAGCACAGAGCAATTCCAGGAGCTGTCTCCAACACAAATGCACTCAAGAGTTCCCCTGAGAGTTCACTGGCAAGGATATTATGGTCCTTGAGTGTCTGAGAAACAAGACAAATGATGGTACTGTTTGTTTAAGAAAAAAAAAGTCTAAAACCAAAGCAAAGTTACAAGACACTACACTTTCACTGCACACTCTGCTCTTGTTCTGTATTAAAAGGCAAATGGAGAGGAACAGCCTGACACGCAGAGAGCTGACTGCGCATCAACAGAAGGCTGCAAAAACAAGAGTGCTGGCCAGCAGCCTAGGTCAGGATTGAGGGAAGACAGGAAATAACTTATCATAAAATGGCTCAATTTTTGCAAAAATACACCTGCTCCCAAATGGCAAAAGGCATGTGTCCAACTGTCCAGATGGTATTTTTAAGTGAAAAGGCAAAAGTTATAAACTCTTTCTTTTTAAATGCTATTAAAGATCAAAGAAAAAATCAAATAAAATAACTAAAAATTAAGTTAAAAACCAAGAAAATAATCAAGAACAAAACCTTCTTAAAAATATAATGAAAAGACACCAGACCCACCAATATTAAACATATACAGAAAAAGATCAGTGGCACAATTAAATGGCAGAGATCTGCCTACATGTGCAAGGACTGGGTCTGACCTACAGAAATGCCAAAAAAGAAAATAATGCCTCAATTTAAAATATTGTAAGGGCCAAATATGGTGGCACAATCAGGAAGCAATCACAGATAATCTCTGTGAAATCAAGGCCAACCTGGTCTAAAGCCAAAGCTACAGAGTGAGACCCTGTCTCAAAAAAATAAGAAAGAAAATGGGGAACTGGAAATACAAGTCAGCAGGAGGGTGCTTGCTTAGTATGCATAAGACTTTCAGTTTAATCCCAAGTAACACTAACACTAACACACACACACACACACACACACACACACAAAAGGAAGGAGGGAGGGAGGGGAGGGAGGGAGGGAGCGAGGGAGGGAAGGAGGGAAGGAGGGAAACAGGGGAGGGGAGAATATAGTACTAGTAAATGAAAGACAGAAAAAGACAATTATGTGTACAGCTATCTCTCATAGGACTATAACCTGAAAACAGATTCATTTAAGATTGCACAGTATAGAACAAAAATAATAAAAATATCCAAGACAGCAATTTCAAGGTCAAAGGAAATCTTGAAAACAATCCTTAGGATTCTCAGGAGTCCCTCTGTAGCCATCAAAATGACTGTTTTGTGGCCTTGGCTCAGAGAACTTGCTTTGTAGATAATGCTGACCTCAACCTACAGCAGTTTCCCTGCCTCTGCTCCCAAATGCTGGGGTTATAGGCAATTGCCACCACTGCTGGCTTAACAGATTTTCAATAAACACCCACTCTGTAATTCAGACCTGACTACAATTTATTATTTAACTTGGGCTGGCTACCAACTCATGACAATCCTGCTTTATGCCCTAGAATGCTGGGATAGTAGGCATGAGCCCCAATACCCAACATAATCAAGTAAGTTTCATATGTGCCAGGAACTCAGCATCTTCTAACAAGACTGCAGGGCTAGTGGTGGTTCAGCACTGAGGAGCACTTACTGCTCTTACAGAGAACCTGAGTTCCATTCCCAGCAGCCTCACTGGTAACTCACAGGCACTTCAATTCCAGGTCCAGAAGATCCAATGCCCTCTTCCAGACTCCACAGTGACTTGCATATATGTGGCATAGATTCAAATGCATGTATGCACTCACATATAATAAAGACCTAACTATAAGGTCTGTACACAAGTTAAACTGCACACTTGTTGGAAGCCACAGCTACGTTTGTAAATAGAAATGTGTAGTCTATACAGAGTCTGTAGCCAGATGAAGCTTCACCCCAGGGTCATTTTACAATAAGCAATGCTGTCCTACAACAAAGCTGACATTTGTTTATCTTAACCAGAAAAAGTACAAGAAGAAGATAAACTCAGGCCATCTTTCAGCAAAATAAAAACAAAAGCCTGGTCAGCCTCCTAATCAAGAAGAGGTCTGTAATTGTCCAAGCAGTTATTCACTGCCGAATAGAAAAATATTCCCTGTGTCTGTACTATATTGCTTAGGTTTTTTTATTTTTGAAATTCTAGTTTAAGATTAAAATCTAAAAGGTGAAGCTGAATACATATTAGAAATAGTGTCTCTCAAAATGCAGTCTGGAGAGTCCTCAATAAATGCCAAAGCTTTCTGAGCAGGTGTGCAGAGTCAGCTGTTTTCATATGAGGACCATGTGATAGAGATAGTTTTTCAGGAGTAGAAGACTGGCTATGCTACAGAACCCCAGGAGAAGTGGTTAAATGATGAAATCATGTACTACAAAACCTAGTATGAGGGCTTCTAACCACATACTATTCTGGAATAAGCAAAACTATGACAGTGAATAGGTCACTGGTTACCAACAATAGGAATGGGCACTGAATAGGCAGAGTGCACAGATGATATTTGTTTTGCTTTTGGGAAAAGCATCTCTTCTATGTAGCTCATACTATATGGCCCAAGATGGGATCAAACTTACAGGTACACAGTCTTGTGGCTGTTAGTGCATAATAAAACTACTTTCCACGTAATACATTTACTCTTCCCTGGGCTTGGTGACACATACTTTAATCCCAGTACTTGAAATGTAGAAGTAGGAGGACCTCTATGAGTTTAAGGCTAACCTGGCCCATACAGTGTCTCAAAAAATAAACATATTAAAAATGTGTGTGTGTGTCCAGCTATTGCAACCAAAGGTAACATTCCATGACAGACAAAAGACAGAAGATATGAAAGACTAGTTGTCACCTACTAAACACTGCCAAGTTCTGCAAAAATAGAAAAGCATGCTATTCTTGTCAATGAAGTGTTTTCTCTCACTGTAGACTGTACACACACAATACATATATACATATACAACACATACATACATACATACATACATGGCCCAAGAGACTTAAAAAGGAGAACACTTTTCTAAATATCTAGGATTATGATAAAGATAAACTGTAAAAACAGTATCTGCAAGGTACATGGCCTAGTCTAACTGTTCTGCTCTGTCCAGATTCTGAAGGTCTTGTATTTATTTGAAAGGCTTAAAATAAAATTCTACCTACTGTTACTTGAGATATTACTTCTCCTTTAGAACCATTTTCATAAGTAAAGCAATCCAAAATAAGGTAAATATGAATATATAAATATTTTTGCAACAAGCACATGAAAACCCATAATACTAGAAGATCAAGTGCTTTAAAAAGGAAGCATAACAAGTATAGCTGCCATGCATGTAACCCCAGCAAAGCACTTGGGAGGAAGAGGCAGGAAGATCAGGAGTTCCAGGTCAGGCTCAGCTATATAAAATTCTATCTCAAAAAAAGAGTGGGAAGCAAGAGGAAGGATTCGTGTATAATCCCAGAACTGTGGGAACTAAAGCAGAGAATAACAAGCTGGAGACCAGCCTTGGCTGGAGTGTGAGTTACATATCAGGCCGGACTACATAACAAAACCTTGCTTCAATAAAAGGTAGTGGGGGGGTGTAGAAAGACAAAAGACAGAGTAGATACAGTTAGCTAGCCAGAACCAAAATAAAACAGACAAAACAATTACCTCCCGCCAAGTCCTTCAATTCTTTCTCTTTCCTTGGGAAGTTCTGGCTTGTGATCTTGTGTCACCTCCACAGCTCTCACAAAATCATCCTTTGGGTCATCCTGAATTCCAAGGACCACTCCAGAGTCACCTACATGAGCTACATACATCTTCATGCCCCGTATGATAACCACACTGGCAGTTGTTCCGGACGTGCTGGGAAGACCTGTCATAGTCTTTGGCCATTCTGCTGTAGTAAGAAAGAAAACATTTTTATATTTTACTTCTCTAGATATACACATTAGAACAGTTATCAGAATATAAAAAGCAACCTGTCTTGAATTGGCATGTTAATGAGTTTGTACAGCAAAAAGCTTAAGAAAAACATCTTGAGCAGGAGATACAGCTCGGCAGCAGAGCATTTGCTCTAGTATTCTCAAGATTCTAGATGCAATTCCTAGTACAGAATGAACAGGAGGGAGGAGAGGGAGGGAGGGAGGGAGGGAGGGAGGGAGGGAGGGAGGGAAAGCTTAGAATCAACTTGTCTGAGGTAGGGTTTCCATTGCTGTGATAAAACACCATGACCAAAACAAGCATGGGGGAGTTGGGGATTTGGCTCAGTGGTAGAGCGCTTGCCTAGCAAGCGCAAGGCCCTGGGTTTGGTCCCCAGCTCCGAAAAAAAAAAAGAAAAAAAAAGAAAACAAGCATGGGAAGAAAAGGGTTTTTTTTTTTTTTGTTATCTATTTATTGTGTACAGTGTTTTGCCTGCATGTATGCCTACACACCAGAAAAGGGCATCAGATCTCATTATAGGTGGTTGTGAACCACCATGTGGTTGCTGGGATTTGAACTCAGGACCTCTGGAAGAGCAGTCAGTGCTCTTAACCTCTGAACCATCTCTCCAGCCCCAGGAAAGGGCTTATTTCATCTTGCATTTCCACATCACATTCTATCATCAAAGTCGGGGCAGGAACTCAAGGCAGGAACCTAGAGGTAAGAGCTGATGGCAGAGACCATGGACGTCTTGCTCCTCATGGCTTTCCCATCCTGCCGCCTTAGATAACCCTGGACTACCAGCCCAGGGGTGGTGCTGCCTATAGTGAGCTGGGCCCTCCTGCATCGACCATCAATTAAGAAAATGCACCATAGGCTTGACCAGAGGTCAATCTGGTCAAGTATTTTCTTAGCTGAGGTTCCCTCTTCCAAAATGATTCTATCTCGTGCCAAAATGACATAAAACTAACTAGAACGCTACCTGAGAATTTAAATTAAATCCTCTAATCAATACATTTATTATAAATATAGAATAAAACTATAAACCAATACTGAGAAAAATTACAGGATAAATTTTCTATTTCCGTAGAAGCAAAGGTATGTTAAGTTCTCTTTGTTTTCTTTGTTAGGAAGCAAACCCAAGGCGTCCCACATGCCACACAAATCTACCTACCAGTACGCAGCAGCCAAGCTCTGCAGTACAGTTGGTTGTAATACCATTTTGTCAAATTCTAGCACCTGTATCTCTCCTGAAATAACCACTTGGTCTTATTTTTAAACAACTTTTAAATATCCAAGTATTTGGTTTTGGTTTTTGGGGTTTGGTGGGGTTTTTTTGTTTTGTCTTGTTTTTTGAAACAAGATATCACTATGTAGCCCTAACTGGCTTGGAACTGGCTATGTAGATCATGCCTATTCTTGAACTCAGAGACTCTCCCTCTGCCTCCCATATTTTCGTGTGTGTGTGTGTGTGTGTGTGTGTGTGTGTGTGTGTGTGTGTGTGTGTGTGTGTGTGTGTCTGCGTGCGCGCGCGTCTGTGTATGTGATTGACTATTATGTGCACCATGTGTGCAGAGCCCAAACAGGCCAGAAGAGGCCATCAAATTCCCTGGAGCTGGAGTTATAGGCAGTGGTCGGTCTCCTGATGTAGGTGCTAGGAACTGAAGGCAGGTCCTCTGCAAAAGCAGGATGTGCTCTTAACTGCTAAACCATCTCTCCACCCACCTAACAACATTTACTGAACATCATGTACAAGGTTCTGTACAAAGAAGATTGAACATATTACTTCAAATACTTACAAGTAAGCCTGTAAGACAAAATTATCCTAGTGGTGGTACACATCTTTAATCCCAGCAGTCAGGAGGCAGAGGCAGGCAGATGTCAGTTGGAGGCCAGTCTAATATACAAAGTAAGTTCCAGGACAGCCAAAGCTACATAGAGAAACCCTGTCTTAAAAAACAAAAACAAATTATTCCTATTTCATCTTACAAATGAAGAAACCAACACTTTGCATGGTAAAGAAGCCTGCTTAAAATAAATATTAAATAACAGAATCTCAAGTCAATTTCAAACCATATACTGTCTAGTTAAATTCAGGGACAGTCAATTCTGTAGTACTAAACTGAAACTGTAAATTCATGATGGCAGATTGAATCACTTATCAGATATTCTGCTCACTGAAAGTCTACCGACAGGACAAAATATAAAAGTAACCCTATAGCAGACATGAAGCACAGAAAAGGTCACAAGCAAATAGTCCAGTAAGTTGGAACAAACAGAATTATACTAGGATAACTGCAGAAGGCAGTCATCTGATAAGCAAGAAAAGTTAACAAGAAAGAATAAATTGGTTCTCCTTAATTGAGTTCAAGAAAAATTAGTAAAAGCTGAAGATAATGGGTGGTAGCAAGGCCGGAGCCCCAGTCAGTAGTGAGGAGCACACGCTGCTCAATCACGAGGACCACAGCATCCACACCTCTGACTCCAGCCCCAAGAAATCCAACACCTTCTGGCCCCACCAGTTTACTTAGTAAATTACCAAAAACAGAATCAGAAATACTTCACAGAATGAAGGAAGCTATACAAAATGTTCCTAAAACTGAAATCAGTCAGACAGGCCACCTAAGGAAAAAAGAATATGCCTAAATAGGCCTACAGCCAAAGAGAAAACAAAAAGGCATGCAAAGGCATTCGATTTTGATTCAGTCACCTGATAAACAGTAATTAAAAGCCACAAGAGAGCACAGCATGAGTACACCTGCTTAAAGTATGACACAGCAAATGTGGCCAGAAACACCGAGCAACAACCAATCAGCTGCTGCAGAGAGCATGCGTGTAAACTGGAGCACTACAGGAGCACTTGGATATCCTGCAAGAGGGAAGACAGGCTCCTCCTCAACCACGCTTAGGAATACACCACACACTACTGCAGAAACACATGGCCAGGGCAGCACTGTTCATAAAGGGGAAAGAAAAGTAAACATCAATCCTGATGCCCTCTACGTAATGCCTAAGAATCTCAGAAACTCCTGAGATAAAGGACATATACAGTGACTTACCACAAAAATACTGTGTTCAATTCACCTGATCAAACTACTAAAAACATCAACAAGCAGCACAGAAGGAAGGTTCAAGTAACGGTTACTCCTTGGAAGTAAACAAAAACATGAAGTCACGGTGGCAGAAAACTAATCCTACCTACTAGAAGGCTGAAGTGGGAGGATCAACAGTTCAAGGCAAGCTTGGGCAACTTCATGAGACTATCTCAAGAAAGTCAAAAGGAAAGCCTATCAAGAATGCACTGACTTCTATATTCAATACCTAGAACACAAATAAGACCAGCATAGATATACAGGTATGTGTACAATACAGGCAATGTCACCTTCTCTACCTGGACAGTACATATACTTATTCATTACTGACGTTCAGCCATCTGTGATGCCAGGCATGTAGTCCTAGTTCTAGGGAGACAGAGGCAGAAGAGTTGATGAGTTCAGGACCAGCCTGGTCTAGATATCATGTCCTAAGCTAACCAGGGCTACACAGAAAGAACCCATGTGTCTAAATAAATAAATAAACAATAACAAAAGACAAATTCAGAAAAAAATACAAGTAATTGAGTCATGTTCAAAATCCACCTGAGAGGGGATTTAGCTCAGTGGTAGAGCTAAAAAGCCCTGGGTTCGATCCTCAGCTCCGAAAAAAAAAAATCCACCTGAGTAAAACGGGTAAATGTGTGTACAAGTAAGACAGAGCCACAATATTATTTAAATCACATTTCTGAATCTGACTTGATGGTACACACTTGTAATATCAGCATTTGGGAGGTAGAAGGAGGAGGATCAAGAGTTCAAAGTTATCTTCAGCTACATACAGAATTCCAGGGCAACCTGTCCTATATGAACCTCTGATTCAAAAAAGAAAATTTATAGTCCGGCATAGTGGTGAAAGCCTTTAGTCTGGAAGGGAAAAACAGGTAGAGTCTGTTTGACATGGTGAGTACCAGGTCAACCAGAGCTATATAGAGAGACCATATTCAAAAAGGGGGGGTGGTGAGAAAAGAAAAATTTTAAAATGATGGCTCAGCGAGCAAAGGTACTTGCCCCCTAGTTCCTGGAAACCATGACACCTCGAGAACCAACTCCTACAAACTGCTCTCTGAACTTCACAAGCTGCTGTAAAACATGTTTCCACACACA
Source organism: Rattus norvegicus (assembly GCF_021556685.1). NCBI lineage: Eukaryota > Metazoa > Chordata > Mammalia > Rodentia > Muridae > Rattus > Rattus norvegicus. Next base: position 76,095,061 of record NC_141543.1, on the reverse strand, counting down.
TACACAAAATAAATAGATAAATGTAAAAGAAGCCCATGAGCAAATTGTATGAACAAATGGATATTCTGCAATGGACTAAAAACAATGAAATTCACTTGAAATGCTACCTTTCTCATGTTATAATTTGTCTCAGATGTAGTTCTGAATTTAAACTAGTCTATTTATAGCATTTGATAACTGAGTTAAAGCAATCCTCCACCTGTTCTTTAATATTCTTATATATGTTTTCAAAAAAAAAAAACACTTGGTTTTTAGTGTTTTGTGAAGGTTTTGTTGTTTTTAATATGAAGTGTCTCACTATTTTCCAGGCTAGAGGGAACCCATGACTGTTGTACAATTATAACAGGATCGTGGGCTATGCACCACTGCACCAGAGCCAGGATAAATATATAACATAACTAGCTTCACACCTATATGGGTGGCTAATGTGTACACCTACAAAGAACCCTGCCCTTCAGTGTGTGTATCACAGCAATAATGTGGCATTTGGGGAGGATGTTGGGATGTTGTTGTTGCTATTATTTTCCTTCATTACCCAGACTAGGAACAACCACGAGATCCTCTGGCCTCAACCTCCCTAACTGGAATTTCAGTCTTACCTTGAACCAGGTAAGATTCAGTACCTTTCTTCTTTTTATTCATTTATTTTAAAATATTTGTTTTAGTGGTACTGGAGAGTGAACCCAAGATCTTACGCATCCTAGGCAAATGAACCACCTCCAGTGTCTTTTTTGTTTTGTTTTCTAAAGATTTTTCATTTTTATGCATGTATGGGCATCTGCATGCATATCTGTGAATCACATGTATGCCTTATGCCTAAGCAAGCCAAAAGTGGGCACTGGATCCCCTAGAACTGGAACCAAACCTGGGTCCTCTACAGGAGCAGTGAGTACTCTTAACTTCTGAACCATCTTTCTATCCCCAAACTTTGAGGTAGGATTTCATTATGTAGCGAAGGCTAGCTATGCAACTCAGACTAATCCTAAACTCATAGTAATCCTATAATCTTAGCCTCTGTAGTGTTGGGATTACATTCTCAGCCAACTTACTCAGCTAAGACTCAGTTTTCTTTAAAAAAATAAATAAAATAATAATAATAGTAATAACAACAACAACAACAACCTTTTGAGTTTGGAATGGTGACATACACCTGTACTCCAAGCTCCTGGGAGGAAGAGTCAGAATCAGGTTCAAGGAGAGTCTAGGTTATGTGAGATGGATAAAAGCAAGTAGGAAAGAGAGGAGAAAGATTTTAATAAAAAAAAATTACAAATAAGCAAAAAATGTACGTGTACTTTGTGGCAAATTTAAAACTTAGGGAACGGGGTTGGGGATTTAGCTCAGTGGTAGAGCGCTTGCCTAGCAAACGCGAGGCCCTGGGTTCGGTCCCCAGCTCCGAAAAAAAAAGAAAAAAGAAAAAGAAAAAAAAAAAAAAAACTTAGGGCACATACTGTATACCTGCTAGCAATATACTCATTTAACTCCTAGGAGGTGGACAGAACTGTCATCAGCTCCACCTTACAGATAAGGACACTCTGGCACCATAGTCTTATGCAAAGTCACAACGTAAATAAGAAAAGCTTGATTTAAACCAAGCCAAAAATCCCTTCCTAGCTCTTACCATGTTGGGAAGCCTATTATGGGGAGAACAGATTGTGTACAGGTCTTTGGGGACATGGTGAAAGTAACACTCTCCTCCAAAAAACACACTAAAAGCAATTATCACAGTCTCTAAAAAATCATAAAGACTGGCACAGATAGTAAAACACAAAGGAGCAGAGCAGATGATGATATATATCTGTATATAAACTTTATTCATCTCAACAATGTAAGAGGTAGCCAAGCATGACAGCACTTGGGAGTCTGAGACAGGAAGATCACCATGTGAATTCAAGGCTAGCCTAGGATACACAGTGAGTTCCAGGATAGCCCAAACTACAGAGTGAATGCTTGTCTCAAAAAGAAAAAAGAAGGGGTTGGGGATTTAGCTCAGTGGTAGAGCGCTTGCCTAGCAAGCACAAGGTCCTGGGTTCAGTCCCCAGCTCCGAAAAAAAGAAAAGAAAAAAAAAAAAAAAGAAAAGAAAAAAGAAAAAGGTCTGAGAACCCTTGGAAAATGACACAATTATAAATCAAATGATTTAGAAAATGAAATGAGGCTGCAGTTTCTGATTCATATTCCTTATTTTTTTTTTTTCCGGAGCTGGGGACCGAACCCAGGGCCTTGCGCTTGCTAGGCAATCATATTCCTTATTGAAATAAATATAGACTATTACAGGAAAAAGACCTTAACAAAACCATCCTAGAATCTGGCCAAGTCCCCAGGCTTCTGACCTTTCTAAGATCTGTTCCTTCGGTTTTGTACTTTCCTTTCTGCTCTGGCAAAAAGTCAACTTATTTTCTTGAACTAATACTGAGTAATTATTCATAGTACCTAATTCCTACAAACAGGAGAATTCTACATCAGTAATCCTAAACTGGTTTCTACTGCTCTAAAAAAATAATTAAGACTAGGTAATTATTTTATTTCATTTTGAAACAGGATGTCACTCCGTAAACCTGGCTCAAACTTCCAGTGACCTTGAGCTAGGATTACAAGCATTCACAAACACATAGTGAGACCCTATCTAAAAAATAAATCCATTAAAAAAAATTAAACTAGTGCTATATTTGGTAATTTAAGAAGTATTTGTCAGGTTTTCCACTGTAGTCTATTTCCTTTGGAATTAACTATTTTGGGAGGAAGCTATCTGAGGAGACGAAAATACATTTTTAGTGGGCTGTTATTCTTCTGAAACCTGTGAGTATGGCACCATTCGGAAAGGGGTCTTTGCAGATGAAAGTAGGTAAAGATCCTTAAAGAGATCATCCTGGATTAGAGTGGGCACTCAGTAGAGAGAAGGGAAGACAATGCAGAGAAGGGAATACAAAGACCAGGCTGAGATGCAAAGATGCATCCATCTTTAAACCAAGAAAGGCAGGCAAAGGATGGTTGACAGCCACCAGGGACAGGCGTAGAACAGATTCTCCCTAAGGAGCCCACTCTCATGACTCCTTGATTTCCAACTTCTGACATCCAAAGCCATAAAAGCCATCTAAAGTTTCTACTGTTTCAAACCACCCAGATACTAGAGGGAGCACTCCTAGGAAGCTAGCCTAACTCTGTTGGATAAATTTTCACTGATGAGTTTTGTTTTATGTTTACTTATTTATTTTGTGGGCAGGAGATTCAAGCCACAGCTTACAGGAGGTCTTAAGACATCTTGAAGTCAGTTCTCTCGTTCCACCAAGAGTTTCCAGGGATCAAATCCAAGTAATTAGGCTTTCCAGCAAGCCCTGCTATCCACTGAGTCATCTTGCTGCCCCAATGCACAATTAGTTTTGTATGTCTACGTGTATGTATAAGTACACATGTGCAGGACACCGGCATATGTGTACACATGTACATATGTAGGAGGCCAAGACTGGTCCCGAGCAGCTTATGGGGCTGCTGTTAACACCTCTCCTGCTTTCCTCCTCAGCATAGTGCACCTGCTCCACAGGTAAAGGTGTTTCCTGACAACCCTGACAACCTGAACTATCCTCAGGGCTCAGATAACACAGAGGAACAAGAACCTACTCCTACCAATTGTCTGTCCCCTGACTTATACCCACTCCCCACACATAATAAACAAACAAATCAATGTTTTTATTAAAATATGAAGAAGCTGATTTATGTCATCATTATACCAGACAGATTTCAACTAAGTTCAACTGACTGTTGAGCCGCTACTTTACTTCATGTGCTGTATCGACAACCCTAAGAGTCTAGTTACAAGTAAGGCAATTGCAGCCAGCAATCTCAAGACTCAGCTAAGAGGCAGACTTAAGGACATGCTGGTCTCTCAGTGGTCCATATGATCTTTAGAGAAGTTCCTCATAATAATTCTAAGAGCTCATCTGCCCTTTGTGCTATGTTGACTCATGCACTGGTGGTATAACTTCGAGTGCCTTATCAGTGCTCATGACAGAAGCCTCAAAGTGGGCTAGCTGTCACTTTATTCTTCATAGCTACTCCATTATAGCTGGGCTTGGGGGAAGACTGGTAAGGCATACCTGTAAACCTAGCACGCAAGAGGTGAAACAACAGGATTAAAATCTCAAAACCGGGGGACTGGGAAGACAGCTCAGCTGGTAAAATAATGCAGAACCTACATAAAGTCAGGTGCAGAAGGAAGCTAGAGAGATGACTCATCAGTTAAGGTTACTGGCTGTTCTTCCAGAGGTCCTGAGTTCAATTCCCAGCAACATGGTGGCTTCTGATGCCCTCTTCTAGCATACAGGTACACCCACAGAAGAATAATCATAAACATAAAAAATAAATCTTTAAATGAAAAAAAAAAAGTCAGGTGCACTAAAAGCTTGTAATCCCATCCCTAGAGAGACAGAAAAAGATACCTAGGGTCAATGGCCAGACAGCTTAGCATAATCAGTGAGTTCTACCTCAGCAAGAGACCCTGTCTTTAAAAAAGAAAAGAAACAGTGGACAGACAGTATAACTGAGGAATTACCAAAGGTTATCCTCTAGTCCACACATGCACAAAGACTTCAAAGATAGCCTGGACTACATAATGCAGCCCCATCTCCTTTTAAAAACAAAACAAAACAAAAATGCATTACTTGGTAGTCCAGTGCTGTAATCCCAACCATGGGAAGTGAAGGCAAGAGGATCAGAAATTCATGTGCAGCAAATCAACTATCTGAAACCATGGCTCAGGGGTTGGGGATTTAGCTCAGTGATAGAGCGCTTGCCTAGCAAGCACAAGGCCCTGGGTTCGGTCCTCAGCTCCGGAAAAAAAAAAAGAAAAAGAAAAAAAGAAACCATGGCTCAGGAGGAAAAAGAAAACAAGACAGAAAAGATGAACAGACCCAATGGTGATGGTACATGCCTGAAATCCCAAAGCCAAAGAAAGGAAGAGCAAAGTCAAGGCCCTGGACTATGTGACAGATAAGATCCTACCAGAAAACAAAACACTTGCTTATTTGATATGTATTTTCTTCAAAACAAGTAAGTTTTCTCTCATAAAGAGTATGCTAGAGCATGATGAATTTCTAATTGCCATTTGGAAGACTCAAATGCATATCCAGCAGAGTACCCTACAGCTTCCCACTAAAATCTTTTCTTGTGGCATCAATGATAGTAGCCTACTTATTTTTTGTATCACATGCTTAAATGTATCACTATTCAGAAGATATTAACTCACAGTACCATTATTTTCCAAATGAATGGCACACCATGTCAAAACTTACACATAGGCAGAAACTGATTCAAACCCCAGGAGAGGAGGGGCTCAGGCTGAGAACCCAGTAGCAGACTTGCCTAACATGTACAAAACCCCAAGTCTGGTAAAGGGAAAGAATATTTTGTTTTGCTTTTTTTTTTTTTTTTTTTTTTTTTGGTTCTTTTTTTCGGAGCTGGGGACCGAACCCAGGGCCTTGCACTTCCTAGGCAAGCGCTCTACCACTGAGCTAAATCCCCAACCCCGTTTGTTTTGCTTTTAATAGATGGGGCAGATGATTTCCAGGGGTCACTTCATATTGAGGAGCTATAAACAAGACAGATGTTGGAGGCTGACATCATATTTTTAGATTATAGTATAATTGTATCTTCTTTCCTTTTCCCCTTTCTTCCTCCAAACCCTCCCATGTGCACATACCTTCAAATTCATGGGGTAAAGATCTTAATGTAAGACTACAAATTTTCCATTAGTGGGGGGCTTCAAATCACAACTCAACTAAACTTAAGATGAAACCACTTAACACAGAATACTCAGTGACCTGAAAACACTAATATAATATTCCTTTTCCTACTACACCTGTATATAAAGGTCCTTTCTTTAAATCTACTTCAACCAAATAAATAGTACAAGAAACTAAGTGCAGAAACAGATGAAAACTAAGATGTCTTCCATTAAGCCATACATTAAGAGAGTTGCAAAAATATAAAACAATGCCATTCTTTACACTAAGAATTCTTATTTGGAAATAATATATACTTAGGAATGCTGAGTTTATTATTGTTCTTATTTTTATTTTTAAAAAAAGACTGTATTATTCCTAAGTACATACGTTTCTAGGCTGTCTGTGGATGTGTACCTGAGTGCTGGTGCCTGTGATGGTCGGAGGTACTGGATTCTCCTGGAGATGAAGCTGTATGTAGTTGTGAGCTGCCCACATGGGCACTGGGAATCCTATTCTGGCCCTCTGCTCTCTCCAAGTCTGGTTATCACTTTATAGAGACAGGTTCTATTGTATAACCTGTTGTGGCCTGAAACTAGTTAAGGAAGACCAGGATGCCTCAAACTGACAAAGATCTAACTGCCTCTGTTTCCCAAGCACTGGAATTAAATACATGTATTATTATCCTTTTTAAGTAGGATTTTTACTAACACTGATAGATGTTGCCCACATAAACAACAGCTCCCAGGTCATTAATAACTTAATAGTCCAGGAGCCTGGAATAACAGCTCAACAGTAGAGCATGTACATAATGTATGAGGCTCTGAGTTCAATCTCCAGCACAAAGAAATAACTGCCTAAAAAGCAAAATATTTAAGAACTGCTATTAACCAGTGAGTATAAATAGAGAAAAAAGAATGCTCAATTCCAAAAGAAACTGTAATGTCACATAAGAAATACTGTCTTAAAATCTATATGATTGGGGTTGGGGATTTAGCTCGGTGGTAGAGCGCTTGCCTAGGAAGCGCAAGGCCCTGGGTTCGGTCCCCAGCTCCGGAAAAAAAGAACCAAAAAAAAAAAAAAAAAAACAAAAAAAACTATATGATCAATATATTTTTTGGTTTGGGGCAATAAGCCTAAAAATAAAAAATGTTTTGTTTATTTATGTGTATGAGTTTTATTTGCATGTACGTATATGCCTGGTGCCCAGGAAGGTCAGAAAAGGGTGCTGAATCCACTGGAAATGAAGTTACAGATGGCTGAGGGCTGCCATGTGGGTGCTGGAAACAGAAACCCGGGCTTCTGAAAAAGCAGTAAGCGCTTTTAACCACCGAGCCATCTATATAGTTGCCCTAACCCACTGAAGTTTGTAAGTGTGTGTGTGTGTGTGTGTGTGTGTGTGTGTGTGTGTGTGTGTGTGTGTATAGTGAGTGTTGCACACATGCTCTGAAATGTGTTTTGTTTTCTAAATGTGTATATATTTAAATGTGTGCCTGTTTTGTTTTCTCTTTTTTTTTTCTTTTCTTTTTTTCGGAGCTGGGGACCCAACCCAGGGCCTTGTGCTCGCTAGGCAAGCGCTCTACCGCTGAGCTAAATCCCCAACCCCATCTGTTTTGTTTTCTAAATGTGTATATATTCAGTTTGTTTTACACAAGGTCTCATTATGAAACCCTGACTGACCTGGAACTTGCTCTGTAGACCAGGCTGGCCTTGAACTGAAAGATTTACCTGTTTCTGCCTCCCATTTGTTAGTAGAATTAAAGACATGAGACACCATGCCAATCAAAAGTGAATTATTGGGGGTTGGGGATTTAGCTCAGTGGTAGAGTGCTTGCCTAGCAAGCGCAAGGTCCTGGGTTCCGTCCCCGGAAAAAAAAAAAGTGAATTATTTTAATGTGCCCTGGGAAAATGTGATGACAAAGATGACAAAAAATGGTTAATTAACACAAGTACAGAGGAAGGCTGACTACAGACTAAAAAAACTAAAGAAGACTTTGACTTTACTTAATTGGTAGAAAAGGAATAGCTGAATAAAATTAAGACTTGAAATTTTTTTTAATTTATATTTCCTATATCATAATTCTAATTTACTCAAAATATTTTTAAATTTAAGTTTTAAAGATGGAGTTCATTTAATGCTTTTTTTTAAATTTAAGTTTTGGTTTGTTTTTTTTTTTCTTTTCTTTTTTTCGGAGCTGGAGACCAAACCCAGGGCCAAGTGCTCTACCACTAAGCTAAATCCCCAACCCTAAATTTAAGTTTTAAAGATGGAGTTCATTTAATGCTTCATTCAGTTAAAAAAAAAAGTGTGACTCAATAAGTATTTGTATGTAAGGTTGGAAATATGGTACACCCAATTAAGAGCATGTACTGCTCTTCCAAAGTACCCAAGTCCTTGAGAGTTCAGTTCCCAAAAGCCACATCGGGCATCATGACCACATGTAACCTTAGACCTCAGGATATCTAATGTCTCTGATTTTTTTTCAGGCATCTATACTCACATGCATATATCCACACACATACACATCATTTAAAATACAAAATGTTTTTTGAAGCTTTTTATGTATGTGAATGTATAAAAATACATTTACAATTAACAGTATGACCTCCGCTTTTTTAAAGGGACACTCAGGGACCACAGAAGTAGAGCTTGTGCTTATGTGAGAGGCCCTGTGTTCATTCAATTCGACACCAGCACATAACATATTAAAATAAAACCAAATATAAAGTTCAAACTCTTTCTCTTCTCTGTGATGGCCTATTTTGTGGTCCTGGCCCTGAACGCACACTGAACCTCCTTGGTCGCCACCCAAGCACTGGGATCACCAGCATGAACACCACACTCCAAAATAAAGCTCGGGGTTTTTTTTGTTTTGTTTTGTTTTGTTTTGTTTTTTCAGAAAGGGTCTCTCTAGTATGCCTGAAACTCTCTCTGTGGAGTAGACCAGGCTAGCCTCAATTGCAGACATACCTGCCTACCTTGGCCTTTCAAGCACTAGTATTAGAGACATGTACCACCACATCTAGCTAAAGTTGAAATATTAAAGGCTTTTGATTTTTAAAGCGTATGGGAAATTCGCATGCCCCAAGTGTACTGCAAATAAATGAACTCTGTAATAGTTCTTTGTGTCTAATCTTAATCTCTTTGTCTCACTATCCACATTTAATTCCCCTTCAGCCAATAGTATAATGCATTTCTAGAATAAACTACAATGCTTTCAGCTCTACTCTGCCCACACAAAAACAAAATAAATCCATGATGGGGGCCCCAGGGATTAGCTGGGAACTGCCTCCAAAAACCTGAGTGGCTAGTCTTCCAGTCAATCACATACTTGGCAAAAGGCCCAACAGATGGAAAACAGACTTTGAAACCAGCTAGTCTATACCGTATGACAATGCCTTTCTAAAAACAGTGTATTTTACGATCTGTAACAGCCTTTTCTGTGTCTGTCTCTTTAATGAAAATAGAGTAACTTTCTTACACCACTATAAACAAAGGGTTTTTAGTGGCAGGAGCATAAATTCTTTTCTGTGACAAAGATATGCACCACATACTCAGAGCAATAAATAAGCAACCATTTAATCCTTCGTCATTTATGTTATATCCAGAAGTACTGTGTGTCTCACAATCAAAATTTAGATGGACTACAATTACACTTAACTTTTAGGAATTAAGATGCCTGTTACCAAAAACTACTTTGACGACTACTTACATGAATGCTTTTTACTATGAACCTTTGGAAAACTGAGTGCAATGAGCGAAGTATCCGCCCTCACTCTTTCCCTCTCCCTCTCCCCGCCTACACACACACACACACACACACACACACACACACACACACACCAAGAAGTTAATGCATACCCCTAACACGGGTTCAATTTAAAACTTAACACGTTGCGCACCTTTCTCATAAACAATTCAAGGGGTGACCCTAAAACAAGATCACAACAGAATTGCTTCCAAAAGTTAAGTTGCCTATGTTACACCTCAGCCCTTCTAAATTGGCTTACACAGAACCATTCGGGTCAATCTAAAGAAGTGACACCACCGATAGGAGGCAACCAAGAGGGCCAAGCCCAACAAGAACAAAATTATGACAGATGCTAAGGGAACGCTCCAATTCTTGCCACCTCCTGCTTCCTTCACCTGGCCCAGGCAGAAACGTTTCTTAAATTTACCCCTTGGTTAGAATCTGGCGCCGGCTTTCAAACACTTCTGAGCGTGCTGCTATCAAAGTGAATTAGCGAAGGGAGAGGGGACTGTTGCCCCCTGATCGTGGGAGGGAGGAGATAAAGCAAGGAGCGGTTGCTGGGAGACAAGCCATCCTAGCGTTTCCGAGGCCACTCGGTGTGCCCAGAACTCCAACCCTGACAGTCTTCACTCACATCCCTTGTTGGACTGCGTCGCTTGATGGTTAGCGCTCTTGGTACCCGGGAAGGCCCACGCGGTGCTGATGCTATAAAAAGCTCAGGGGGAGAAAGGGAGAAAAGAAAAAGGAAGGCGGGCAGCACACAAGCCGGGGAACTTACCCAGTTTCTTCCACATGGCGAGGTGACAGGCGAGGAAGCCTTTGCGGATGGCAGCGCACACCTTGGCGGGCTCGGACGAGGTGAAGCCTTTCTGCTTCTTGATGAAACCCCACAAGTGCTCCCGGGCAAACTGTGCCGCCTCCCGCCCGCCGTGCCCGTCGCACACAGCGAAGAAGGCCACCGAGGAGCGGCGGCGACAGCAGCGTCCAGCGGGTAGCGAGGCCGCGGCGTCCGGGGCAGGGTCGCGGGCCGCCGCCGGGCCTTTTCCCGATGGCCCGACGCCGACGAGAGATGGGGTCGCCGGCAGCCCGAGCGCCCGCCGGGGTACCGGCGCCGGCTTGTCCTCCGCAGCGGGCTCGGGTTCCACCACAATCTGAGTTACGTCCTCCATGTACTTCCTCCCGCCCTGGTCAGAGAAGACGCTCACTCCCAGAGAGTACAGCCCCGCCATGGCCGGCTGCCCGGGATCCCGCCGTTCCCACGCAGCCCGCGGAATTCCGAGGCGGGAGACACACTCGCCGCTCGCCGGCCAACTATTGTTTATCTTCGACGATGCCGAGAGCGAGGAGGAGGCGGTCCCCGAGGTGGGGGGGGGCGCGTGATGTCGGGACTTGTCCGCGAGAGCTGGGCCGGTCGAGTCGCGGGCGAGCTGAGCCGAGCAGCTGCGCCTGCGCACTGCACGAGCTCCCCGCCCGCGCCCACCACACCAATCTGACGTTCCCCCCCGCCCGCCTGTGATGTCACTCGGCTCGCTTAGAAGGACCAATCAGGAGTCCAGGAGAGCGAGTTCGCCCCCGCCCTCCTTCCACCCCCGCTTCAATTTGCAACCGCTGCTCTGGCTCCGCCTGCCGCCTGCGCGAGCGCGCGCCTTGCGGGGTTTGTTTTCTCCAGCCTAGGGCTTCTGTGCCCTGGGGGTTTTCCGCTGTCACTGAGCGGCTAACTCCTCAACCTGTCACCTTTTTTTATTTTTCCCTAAATCCCTAGGGTAAGATTTCTGGTTTTTCCCCTGTAGTTCTCTTGCAGAGCCAGCTTTACAGGCTCCGGCCTCCCGCGATTGTGGAAAATTTGCAGAGGTCAAGGGTGGACTCGACCTTACACTCCTTCAAGCGAAATGGCGCGAAAATGCCTTAAAAGTCGTTGGTCCGTGCGCTGGACCAGGGTAGCGCGCGTGAACTGGCTTGGGTGGGACATGTCCGGCTGGAAGTTAAAGGAAAGCGGTCGAGTTTACTTAAGAAGACTTGGAATTTTCCACCGCCAGTTATGCAGTCCTATTTTCCGAGATAACGTTATGTCGGAGACCTGTCAGCGAATTTAATTCCTAGCAATTCTTATTCTTTACAGCACTTTTTTAAAAGGTTTTTTGTTTGTTTGTTTGTTTGGGTTTTTTGGGTTTTTTTTTTTTTGTATTTTTCCTCTTTTCAGCCTCGTTAATACTTTTTCGGACTAGTCTTGAATACAGCTATTACTGCAGAATCTAAGTTACCGTTTGGAAAAAGAGCATACAACAGACTCTCCATGCCCTAAGGTCTGTTATTTCCCTCTATTCACACAGAAGGTGACAGTCCAAACAACAAAACGCTTGCTTTTAAACAGATTCCCACGAAATTGAAATAAGTCCTCGAGTGATCTATTTAATTGATTGTCTTAGTACCGTATTCTTTTGAACCAGTCAACTTAAAGTTAACCTGTTCCTTTGTTATTTCCCACACAGCCTTTGAGATTTCACATGGAATAGTAACAATAGTGGTGGGAATTTATATACAGCAGCACAGGAAATGCAAACACAAGGAAAATCTTTACACTGGCCTAACTTTCAACATGGTGTTGCAACAATTTCTATACCTCCCAAGACAGTTCTTTTTAAGATTTTCACTAAGTATTTATTTCATTTTCATTATACGTACATCTCTATGTGAATGTGAATGTGAATGTGAATGTGGAGGCCAGAGGCTCCTCCTACAATTGGAGTTACAGGTGGGTGCTAGCCAGATCTTCTGGTGCTCCAAACCAAAAAGCAGTGCAGGCTCTTAACCACTGAGCCATCTCTCCACTCCCCTAAAACAGCATTCTGAAATAACTTGGCCTAAACATTTTTTTAAATTACTATTTTTTATGAACATTGGTGTTTGGCCTGCATGTATGAGGGAGTCAGATTCCCCAGAACAGAACACTTTGAGCTGCCATGTAGGTGCTGGAATTGAACCTGGATCCTCCGGAAAACCAGCCAGTGCTTCTAACCCCCATCTATCTCTCCGGGCCCTTTAACAGTTTTTAAGGCAGTTATTTGTTAGAAATTGAACCCAACCTCTAACATGTTTAACAATTATTGGTGTGTTTGTGTGTATGTGTGTGTGTGAGTGTGTGTGTGTGTGTGTGTGTGTGTGTGTGTGTGTGTGTGTGTGTATGTTTTGAGACAGGGTTTCTCTGTGTAGCCTTGCCTGCCCCTGGATCTCACTCTGTAGACCAGGATGACCTCAAACTCAGATCTGCCTACCCAGCCTCCCAAGTGCTAGAATTAAAGGCCTGTGCCACCACTGACCAGCAGGGGCAACTATTTTAAACTAAATTTTTGAGACAAAAATCTCACAATGTAGCCCTGACTATCCTGCAACTGTATAGTCCTGGCAGGTTCCAAACTCCCTGCTTCCCAAGGGCTGGGAATAAAGGGGTGTGACACACCTAACTTCTACTTGGGCATCTTTTTACCGGGAGTGAAGTGGGAACCAGCAAGATAGCTCAGCCACTGAAGATGCTTGGTGACAAGCCTGGCAACCTGAGTATTGTCCCCACCCACAAAGTAGGAGAGATTAGCACATGTACGTTGTCTGCAGACATCCAGAGTCAGAACATGGCATTCTCAAGCCTACATACACACAAAACTACTGGGAGGCAGAGGCAGGAGGATCTCTGTGAGGCCAGCTTGGTCTACGGAGTGAGTTTCAGGGCAGTCAAAGACACACAGAACCCTATCTCAAAAAAATAAATAAAAGCGGGGGGTGGGGGAGGAAGGAAAAGAAAAAAAAAAAATATATATATATATCACAATCTTTTATTGTTTTGGTTTTTAAATTAAATAGAATTACACCATTTTCTTCTTTTCCTTTAACCCCTCCTGTTGTGTCACTTCCACAAACATGGCCTCTGGCTTCATATAAAATATATATGTATATATATTCATAGGCAAGATCAATTAAAGAACATACAGAGAAAGGTCTAAGTAGATAAACCTGTAGGCCAGACATAGCCATACGGATCTATAATTCTAGTACTTGGAACGCAGAGGCAAGAGGATCAAGAGTTTAAGGTTGGGGGCTGGAGAGATGGCTCAGTGGTTAAGAGCACTGACTGCACTTCCAGAGGTCCTGAGTTCAATTCCCAGCTCACAACCATCTGTAATGGAATCTGATGCCCTCTTCTGGTGTGTCTGAAGACAGTAACAGGGCCTCTACACATAACAAATAAATCTTTTTTAAAAAAGAGAATTCAAGATCATCTTCATCTTCAGTTACCTCAGAAAAAGCCCTCTTCACCAACTCTCTAAGTTCCATCCCTGGAACCCACTGAGAGAGTGGTAGGAGAGAACGTTTCCTGCACATTTCTCCCTGACCTCCACTTCACACTGCTGAGGCACTCACCATCCATACACACTAGAGATTCTTATACACCAAAATAAAATTAAAATGCAATCCAAAATAACACCTTCTCAGGGAAGACTACATTAAGATGGTAACAAAGTAACAAGAATGCTGGGCTTCCCTTGGGGCTTGGGTGGGGGCTGGAGGTCCAGGTGGACAAACGCTTCAATCCCAACATTCAGAAAAGGCTTGGGCAGGTGGATAGATCTCTGGGTGGGAAGCTAGAGTATGAGTTCTAGGCCAGCCCCTCACTCTGTAGTGAGACCTTATTTTAAACAAACAAACAAAACACTTGGGTCCAAGAAGGAATCTCATCGTGTTTAATGGGTGATCATAACATTATCAAAAACCAACAAAAGTGCAAATGTATAGGCATATTTTATAACTGCATTGTAAAATTCTAATGAGATCGTAGCAGTGATGCTGCAGCAGCCTCCATCCCACGAGTCCTGCAAGAAAGAACAGCTTATCTACTTCCCTTTACATGGCCACCTTAGTTTGCCTACCTTTGCCCAGCAAGAACACCAGAAGGCAATTACATCGTGAACCTTGACACATTCCCTCCCAGGCTCAGCCTACGGGCTCCAGTCAACCATTCTAAACCATTCTATACTAAACTCCGACTCTATGGCGTTCATTCCACAGTCATCCTAAGCGTTTCAACTTCTGTTGCCAACCATCTCCACGTTATCTCAGCCTCCTCTGGAGATGTTTGAATCAACTAACTTCCTGTCCCAGACACTTTTCAAGCCTGGGGACAGTATTCTCTTCCTTCACAGTATTCTTTGCTATCTCCGTCACCTCTTAGTACCTCCACACACCTACCTCTTCTGTAAGTCACGTAAGCTCTGACTTCCTCTTCATCCCTCCTAGCTCTTTTATTCATGGCTTGCTATCTGTCCCAGTTTGCTTCTCTGTGCTGTGATAAAACACTGACTAACCAGGGGAGGAAACAACCAGGCAGGAACTCAAGGCTTGAACCTGAAGGGCTAGGCTGAAGCAGACCACTAAGGAGAACCGCTTACTGGCTTGCTCAATTTTGGGGGGGGGGGGGTTCTTTTTTTCAGAGCTGGGGACCGAACCCAGGGCCTTGCGCTTCCTAGACAAGCACTCTACCACTGAGCTAAATCCCCAACCCCAATTTTTTTTTTAATTTACTCATTTTTCTGTGTATGCGTATTTGGTATATCTGTGCACCATGTGTGCCTGGGACGAGAGGAAGCCAGAAGAGGACATTGGGTCACTTGAGAATGAGTTATGAATGCCTTCGAGCCTCCATGTGGGTACTAGAAGAGGAAGAGCCACCAGTGCACTTAACTTCAGAACCAATACCCCAGCCCCATTCTCTTCTTACTCTTTGCCGGGGGAATGTATCTTAGTTGATAAAGTGTTACTCTAGCATACATGAAGCTCTGGGCTTGATCCCCAGCACCTACTAAACTAGTTGTAACCCCAGCACTTGGACTGATCGATGCCAGATGATCAGAAGGTCTAGGTCATCCTTTGCTACATAGCAAGTTCCAGGCCATCCTGGGATACAGGAAACTGTACCTCAAAAAACATCAACAGTTAAGTCATTCTTGTCCCTGCCATGTCTGTTTTCCCGTTTATTGGTTTTGGTGAGTTGGTTGGTTTTGATGTTGGTTTGGTTTGATTTTGTTTAAGAAAGGATTTCTCTGTCTATCACTGGCTGTCTTGGAACTCACTTTGTAGACCAGGCTGGCCTCAGAATTGGACACTGCATGTCTCTGCCTCCCAAGTCCAGAGACTGAAGACCACCACTGCCCAGCAATTTCTTGTTTGTTTTTTTTAACTGAGTCTTCTCCATTTATATGCAGACATGCTTTCATCCTAGTATGGTGGTACACACACACCTGAAGACCTAATACTCAAGAGATTGAGGCAAGAGAATTGCCACAAGTTCAAGGCCAGCCTGGACTATATACAGTGAGCTCGAGACCAGCCTGGACAACAGAGTGAGGCCTGTGTTAAAAAGATCAACAATAGGGGTTGGGGATTTAGCTCAGTGGTAGAGCGTTTGCCTAGCAAGCACAAGGCCCTGGGTTCGGTCCTCAGCTCTGAAAAAAAAAAAAAAAACAACAATAAATACCACCATGCTCTATTCTATATTACACACACACACACACACACACACACACACACACACACACACACACACAATACTTTAACCTACCCTACATACTCTCTCTGTGCTACAAGCTCTCATTCTGTAGACCTGAATGGCCTAGAGCGTTCTCTCCTCTCTCTCTTTCCTCTCCTCTCCTCTCCTCTCCCTCTCTCTCCTCTCTCTCTCTGTGTAATCAAGTTGGCCTCAAAGTCATTGAGACGCACCTTCTGCCTCCCAAGTTCAGAGATCAAAGGCTTGTGCCAGCACATCTGGCCTAATTCTTTTTCCCCCCACCCCTTACTTCTCTTTCTTAAAAGACAGTGTCGTCCTGTGTGGCCCAGGCTGGCCTTAAACTCAGGATCCTCCTGCTCAAGTTTAACTACTGGGACTACAAGTTGCCCACCACCCCAGACTTACCTCTTACTTAGTACCACTTACATAGTATTACTACGTCATAGCTGATTCTAAACTACTTCCAGTCAAGCAAACACCCCATTAAACCATGAAGATCGCTTTTCGACAGCCAGATCTGCCTGATTCCATAACCAACCGTAGCTTTTATGGTTTGCTTTGGCTTGCCTTGGATTTTTGTTTCTTCTTGTTTCGTATGCAGGTCTTGGGGGTGAGGGCGTGTGGCTATGGCTGTGTGGGTGCTCTCACTCTCGTGCTCTAGTGCTGAGACCAGAGGAGAGAGTCTGGTATCCTGCTCCAGCATTCTCCACCTTATTCCTTTGAAACAGGGTCTTACTCTGGAGCTAACTATCAAATTCCTGCCACCCTCTCCCCCTCCCTCAGTCCCTCCCCTCCCCCTCCCATAGCACTGTGCACCTCCACGTCCAACTTTTTACATGGGTGTTAGATTTGAACTCAGGTACTCATGTTTATTCAGCAAGTGCTATCTGTCTAGCCCCTTTTTTTTTTTTTTTTCCGGAGCTGGGGACCGAACCCAGGGCCTTGAGCTTGCTAGGCAAGTGCTCTACCACTGAGCTAAATCCCCTGTCTAGCCCCTTTTTAAATTTATTTTTTTTTTTTTGGTTCTTTTTTTCGGAGCTGGGGACCGAACCCAGGGCCTTGCGTTTCCTAGGCAAGCGCTCTACCACTGAGCTAAATCCCCAGCCCCTTAATTTATTTTCTTAATAGTTATTTGTGTCTGTGTCCTGTATACACAAGTGTGTGCACACAAGTGTGTATTTGTGTATGTGTAAGTGTGTAGACTAGAGGACAGCTTTCAGAAGTTGGGTATCTCCACTATGTGAGGTCCAGAGGCTACATCCAGGTCACTAGACTCAGTAACAACCATTCATATGCACAGAGCCACCTTTCTGGCCTCTTGCTTTACTTTTTTGAGACTGGATCTCCCTATATGACTTGGCCTGAAAAACACTATGTATCCTAGACTGACCTCAAATTCGACTCAGTCCTCCTCCCTCAACCTCTGAGTCCCTGGATTGCAGGCATAAGCCACTACACACATCTACACACAGGGAGGCCTGGAAATGGTGAGCCTCTTGCTTGCACCTATGGAATGCTGGGATTGCAGCCATGCACCACAGTTTCCTTTTTGGTTTTTTGGTTGGTTGGTTTGGGTGTTTTTTGTTTGCTTGTTGTATTTGGTTTTTTTTTTTTTTTTTTTTTTTTTGGTTTTTTTGAGAGACGTGTGGCTAAGGACAACTTTGAACTTCTGATTCCCTTACTTTTGCCTCCCAACTCGGGTTATAGTCATACGTTGTCAAGCTTCATTTTCCTTATGTTTTTGTTTTGATTTCGTACTTGATACAAAGCCCTGCCTTACCTGGTTTCCCCTACATAGCCCAAAATCTTTCTAGATATCCCAAAATAGTCTTAAGCTCATCTCCGGCCTCCACCTCCTGAGTGCTGGGATTATAGGCATGTGCCACTACATCCAGCTTGAATTTATTTTTTTCCTTAAGATCCATTTATTATTATTTTATGTGTATGAGTGTTTTGCCTGAACGTATGTCTGTGCACAGTGAGGCCAGAAAAAGGCAGCAGACCCCTGGCACTGGAGTTGAAGTTGTGAGCCTTGGTGTGAGTGTTAGGAACCAAACCCAGGTCCTCTGCCAGAGGAGTAAGTGCTCTTAACTGCTGAGCTATCTCTCCAGCCTGTTGACTTTCTTTCAGTTAGCTGTGTTTCCCTACATGCTTTGTAAAATCGCCTACTTTTAACCACTGGTCATGACATTTCTTCTATTGGGATCTACTCCAGGGTTAGGTGCCTCATCAATTGATTGGATTTTGAAGTCATATCTTGCTTTTAATGACCTCTTATTATGTCCCTAACTATTAGCATACAAAATTGGCAAACACGCATTTTTTTTTTACTTGATTTGAGCCAGGTACGAGGTTCTCTTTGGTCCGAAGGCTGTGGGCAGGCAGGTGGTGTGCGGGCTGTGGAAGGAGCACCTGATGTGGGGTTTGTTTGTTTGTTTGTTTGTTTGTTTTTAAAGATTTATTTACTTATTATATATAAGTACACTGTAGCTGTCTTCAGACATACCAGAAAAGGGCATCAGATCCCGTTACAGATGGTTGTGAGCCACCATGTGGTTGCTGGAATTTGAACTCAGGACCTCTGGAAGATCAGTCAGTGCTCTTAACCTCTGAGCCATCTCTCCAGCCCTTTTGTATTGTTTTGTAAACACACTTTCCTTAAACATGTACTTTAAGAATCAATTTTAGGGGTTGGGGATTTAGCTTGCGCTTGCAAGGCCCTGGGTTCGGTCCCCAGCTCCAAAAAAAAGAAAAGGAAAAAAAAAAAAGAATCAATTTTAGTATAAGAATCTAATCAAAGCTGCCGTGGTGGCATAAGCCTTTAATGCCAGCACTTGGGAAGCAGAGATGGATCTCTGCGAGTTCAAGATTAGCCTAGTCTGCATATTGAGTTTCAGGACAACCAGAACTACATAACAGAGAGACCCTGTCTCAAAACAAACAAACAAGCAAAAAACCCTCTGTTTGCTACTGTTTCTTTCCATAAGTCTACAGTTCACCTATTAGAGCCACCTGCATGTTAACTAGGGCAGATAAATGAGGTAAATGTGTCTCAAGACGTTAAGTTCTGTAAGTCTGCCTTTACTGTAACCCCTCTGTGTCTGGAACCCAGTGTTTAAAAATAGTCTAACATGACTACTGCTGTCACACTCATCATATGTGAACATAAACAAGTGGGAGACACAGAACTGCTGTGGCCAGACTCTCAAAAGTCCTGTATGGGCTCCCAGTTATGGAAAATCAATGTCATATTCTCTCCAGAGAGCTGGGTTGAGTCAATCATATGGGAAAAATATTGATACCTTTTCTCTCCACTTACACTTGACTGTCTTACACACCTACAATTAAAGGTTTGACCGCCTATGCCTTACTTGGTTTTTGGCCTTTTTTTTCTTACTCAATTGATAAGATATAATTGCCCACCTAAACATACAAAGCCCAATACACATCCATCCCTTAAGAACATTCATAACAACCTGTAAAGGTACAATGTGGAATCTTAACGTCGCCCGCCATATTGTCCTGCCACAGCTTCTCTCCCTCTCCCTCCTGTCTCTTCCTCCTTTCCATTCGGTTTTTGGCTTTTTGAGAAGGTGTCTCACTATAGTATAGGCTAGACTGTAGCCCAGGGTGGCCTTGAACCCACAGCAATCCTCCTGCATCTTCCCCCAAAGAGCTAGGATTATAGGCCTAGCTAAATACATTGTTTTTCCTCAGTGATATGTTTCCCTTTTTTGTTTTTTCACTTCCCTCAGAAGTTAAACAAAAGCTTTATTTTCTAATTGGGCAGCTGAGAGAAGAGGTTCTGCAAACAACTCAGGAAACACAGTGAGAATCCCAAATCTCAAGCCAAGTGTAGTGTGGGGCAGGCTTGTAGTCCCAGCATTTCACCAGTGAAAAGCAGGAGTTTTCAGTTGGCATTGGCCACCCATGACCCGTGGGAGTAACTCAGGTGTAGCACACGTGACTCTCTTGCTGGGTTCTAGGTTCAGTCCCCGGCACTGGAATAATGAAAACTTCGTTTAAGTAATTTAATAGTAAGGCTTGGTGGTACGCACCTGCAATCAGAACAGTGGAGAAGTGGAGACAGGAACACCTAGAGTTCAAGGCCATCCTTGACTACATGTTAAGCTTGCTTAAGTTATGTGAGACCCTGTCTCAAAAGGGAAAAGCAAAAACAAAACAACAAAAAACAGAATCAAGTGAGAAGTATTTTCTTGAAGTAATTACTATATTTCTTTTTTTTATCTTTTTTTTCTTTTTTTTTTCTTTTTCTTTTTCTTTTTTTTCGGAGCTGGGGACTGAACCCAGGGCCTTGCGCTTGCTAGGCAAGTGCTCTACCACTGAACTAAATCCCCAACCCCATTTCTTTTTTTTAAAAGATTATATATATGAAGTTTGTGTGCATGTGAATATAGGCACCTGAGAAGTTTGGAAAAGGGAGTCAGATCCCCTGGAACTGAATTTATAGGAAGTTGTAAGCTGCCTGTTATGGGTGATGGGCCTCAAACCAGGGTCTCCTACAGGAGAGGCAAATGCCCTTAACTGCTGAGCTGCCTCTCCAGCCTCTACTATGTAGTGTTTTAACTCAGCAGAATTATGTATTCAACGTCTGTGGAGAAAGCTTTAAGCCCCGAGTAATGTGCCCTTCAAACTTTGATACAAAATTAGCAAAGAACACCTTCAAAATATAAACTAGTAAATTGTATCCCCCTCCCCATTCCCCTCTTTTCTTGAGGAAAAGGCTCCTTCCTGTGTAGCTTAAGTCAGCTCTTGTGCTTGGGTGGTCTTCCTGTGCCCTCCTTCCAGTGGCTGCAGGTCTACACCCAGCTGTAGTCAAATTTAAAGAGCATTTGCTTTAAGGTGTGAACTGGGCAAGTCTATTTCTGAACTACTATACAAACAGGTCATTTCGGTCCACTCACTACTTCTTGTGTGTTAGGCGATAAGGACCAACATTTCCCCCTGCATCTTCTGCCTCCATCCAATTTGTGAGACTTGAGTGAACCTAAGAATGAACTTCCCTGCTGGGGAGATGCTCAGCAAGTAAAGGCATGGTACACCTCAGTCTGGTAACTTGTTCCAAACTCAGAACCCACCCAAAGGTTGAAGAATCCAAAATGTTTTCCTTTGATCTCTACATACACACATGGCCCAGGTGCTCACCTCACACCTCTCTCTTCTCCTCTCTCTCTCTCTCTCTCTCTCTCTCTCTCTCTCTCTCTCTCTCTCACACACACACACACACACACACACACACACACACACACACACACACACACGCTCGCGCGCGCGCATTTTTTAAAAAGAGGAACTTCAAGTTAGGGGTGTTGTGAATAGTGTCTTTTAAAAGGCAGGAAAGGAACTTGCTATTTAGCCCAGGCTGGCCCTAAACTCCTGATCTTCCCGCCTCCACCTCCCAGATGCTAAGGTTACGGACAAATGGCACCATGCCACTTCACCTTCTAACTCCTTAGCCTGGCCCATGTAAATGCAGGGAGGATAGAACCATCCACGGTGCTGCAAGCTTTAATCTCCACACTCAGGAAACAGAGGCAGACAAAAAGCATGTGAGCTGGAGGCTAACCTGGGCTACCAAGTGAGACCTTGTCTAGAAACAAACAAAATAAAGAAAAATCAGCGTACCATAGTGCTGATATACAATAAGCTGTGTCAGCTCGTCTCGTTTTCTTGTTTGTTTGTTTGTTGGTTTGTTTGTTTGTTTTAATGAGTGTTTTGCCTGCCTATATGTCTACATACCGTGTGTGTGCCCCTGGTCCTACAGAGATCAGAAGACTGTGTCAGATCTGCTGAGCCTAGAGTTACAGAAACTTATAAGCCACCATGTGGGTGCTGGGTCCTCCAGAAAAGCAGCCAGTTCTCTTAACCCCAGCCCCAGCTCTCCTCATTAGTAATAGTTTTTTCCATCACCTTTTAAATAATTTTTTTCTCAAGAGATTGAATTCTTTATTCTCCTATGATAAGACTTCCGCACCCTCGGGGCTGGG
This sequence comes from Rattus norvegicus, assembly GCF_021556685.1. Lineage (NCBI taxonomy): Eukaryota > Metazoa > Chordata > Mammalia > Rodentia > Muridae > Rattus > Rattus norvegicus. The sequence goes on along the minus strand of NC_141543.1, from coordinate 76,073,033 downwards.
GATTTGGCTCAGTGGTAGAGCCCTTACCTAGGAAGTGCAAGGCCCTGGGTTCGGTCCCCAGCTCCGAAAAAAAGAACCAAAAAAAAAAAAAAAAAAAAAGACTTCCGCACCCTCTACATTTTAACTTGCCAGCTCCTGTCTCCTGATTTCCTATTTCCTAACTCTTTGCCCTCTCTTTTTCATTTGATGACTTTCGCCATACAGATTTTCAGGAGTCTCGTTTTATTTTAACTAATAGTACCAACACATGTATTTGCCAGCCTTCTGCTGGTGACCAACACTTTACTTCAGACGCATCCCCTATTTGGTGTTCAGCTTCCCCCTTCTGCTATAAACCACACGAGTAGACAGCTGTCTACAGCTTTCAGCTTTGATCTCTTTAAATCAGAATAAGAACTTTAAAATACTGTGGGCTTCCAACACAAACTCACTTGGACTTTATGATTTCCCTATTCTCTTTTTTAGGAATATATATATATTCCTAAAAATATATATATATATTTTATAGTCATTCCTCTGTCTTTCTGCACCCCAGAAGAGGCCATCAAATCCCATTACAAATGGTTGTGAGACACTATGTGGTGCTGGGAATTGAACTCAGGACCTCTGGGAGAGCACCCAGTGCTCTTAACCACTGAGCCAGGTCTTCAACCCCCTGACTTCCCCAGTCTACCAACAATTATTTCTAGGTAGCCTCACCTGAACCCAAGCAGCTGCCCTGTGTGTGTCTGTGTGTGTGTGTGTTACATGTATATAGTATATGCACAGGGAAGTGGGGTTCAGAGGAGGGTGCTGAGGGTCTTGCTAAGTTGAGGATCCTTCCCTATCACTCTCCTCCTATTGCCTTGGGGCATGCATGCTCTCTCCTGGAGCCTAGAATAGACCAGTGACCAGAAAGCTCCGTCAGTCCTCTGTCCTCTGCCTCTTCTATAGTACTGGGGTTACAGATGCAGGTGACCATGCATGGCCTTTTTACAAGTCTGAGGAATTGAATTCAAGTCTTCATGATTTCAAAACAAACAGTCTCCCCTGCTATCAGCTCAGTGCCCTTTTTTTTTTTTTTGTGACAATTGGGTCCAAAATTCAGTTATTCTTAGTTCCATAATAATGTCAAGGTCAACCCAGACTTGATTGGAAAAAAGGAGAGATAGATAGGGTCTGGCTATGCTGCTTATATTGGCCTTGGACTCACTGTGTAACCCAGACAGGCTTTGACTTGCAATTCACATGCCTCAGCCTCCTGAACACCTAGGATTACAGGCTTGTACCACCAACCCTGACTCTCAATCGCATTAAAAAAAAAAACCCAAAAAACAACAACTTGATTTGCCTTGGGTCTTAAGGATGACTTACCAGTGAAGAGAACTTGTTATTCTTTCAGAGGACCCAGTTCGGCTCCCAGCATCGACATGGTGGCTCACAACCATTCATTATTCCAGTTCCAGGGACCAGCTGGTCCCTTCTGACCTTCAAAGGCATGCACATACTTGCAAGCAAAACATGGACATACATAAGTAAATCTAAACTTTTTTTTTTGAATAAAAAGATTGCTTTGGCTTTTCTCCAAAGTATCCAATTTATTTTTCATAGAGAGAAATAATTTTCCTACATTCATACTGTACATGTTACATAACATTTAATTAAATATCCACTTAAAACAAGACTAACTAGAATAAACCGGTTTGTGTACAAGCACTGACCCAGCACATGGGAACAATAGTATGTGGGTATATCTCAGCTAAAGTCTGTTCCCAGGGGTTCATTGTGTTCTGGGGTTCAGTATCACTTTCAAAGCAATGGAGAGCATTTTTGAGTCAGGTATGTCATCTAAGTAGTGACTCGTTAAAGGAGCTTCTATTGGATGGCTTCCAGATGGGCTTCAGATACTAATGAGGTGACACAGTCAAGATCACTTCGAGTTCTAAGCCAACCTGGTCTATACACAGCCAGGACCACACAGAGAGACCCTTTGTGGGTCTTAACATCTCCATAAGCCCTCCCCAAATCCCCACAAGAATGCCAGACAATATAAGACATATGTCTTAAAACAAAGATTAGAGGGGCTGGGGATTTAGCTCAGTGGTAGAGCGCTTACCTAGGAAGCGCAAGGCCCTGGGTTCGGTCCCCAGCTCCGAAAAAAAAAAAAAAACAAAAAAAAAAAAAAAAAAAAAAAACAAAGATTAGAAAAAAGAGAGGAAGTAACGAAGAAAGTAAGGAAGAAAGAAAGGAGGAAAGAAGGAAAGAAAGAAAGGGAGGGAGAAAGGAAGGACGGAAGGAAGGAAGGAAAAGAAAAAAGAAAAACGGAAAAGAGAAAAAGAAAGCATCTTTTTCTTCAATGAAGCGTTCAAAAGATACCAAGAAGCCTCTTCCCCTGCCGAGGGCAACACGTTTGAACAGAGTCCAGTTACAAATCGAGAAGGTCGAGGCCGAGAACCAAGATAAGGAAAACACCCGGTTCAGTCAGCAATTGCTGGTAGTCGAGGCAAGCAGCTGCAGGGAGCAGGCACTTTGTCCTCCTACATCATCTATACCGCTGCCCGCACCTGGTGCTGCGCCTGCGTAATGGCGTCACCCGGCCACCTTTCCCCCACCTCCACCAGGACAACTATGACAAAAATGGCCCAAATTTTTATGCTCCTGCATTCCTGAGCTGTGAAGCCATACAAGGAGCGCGGGCACACACAATCTCCACACCGAGAATAGGGTCAAAGCAGAGAGCTGCCTGCAGGTCCAGGACCCTGGAGCCTTTAAACAAAAGGAGCCAGAAGTAGGCCTGAGCTTGTAATCCCAGCATTCGGATCTGGAGTTGAAAGTCATCCTTATTAGCTACACAAGTGGTTCAAAACCAGCCTGTGACATGTAAATTCCTTTTTCCAACAACATATGTGTGAGGTAAATCTGGCTGCCACCCCATTAATTAACAGGACTGATTCTGCTGATCTGGCTGGCCAGGAAGGTGTTCCCTCTTCCCTCACCACTATTCTATTCCCCTTAGAATGCTGTGCTAGGTCCTAGACAGCCGCCTTCCCTGTCTTCAAGACATTACCTCTTTTTTATTTAAGATTTTATTTATCTTATTTATACGAGTACACTGTAGCTGTCTTCAGACACACCAGAAGGGGGCATCAGATCCCATTACAGATGGTTGTGAGCCACCATGTGGTTGCTGGGAATTGAACTCAGGACCTCTGGAAGAGCAGTCAGTGCTCTTAACCACTGAGCCATCTCTCCAGCCCCCCTTTTAGTTTCTTTTTTTTCTTTTATTTATTTTTTTATTAACTTGAGTATTTCTTATTTACCCCCTTTTAGTTTCTTATCCAGCATCTATTCTTCTATTTTCTTCTAGGTGAGCGTTCCCTGACCCACTCTGAGGAGAAACGGGCCCACATCGAGCTTTGGAAAACATCTCAGACGATGTTGGGCCGGTCCACACATTCCATCGCCATGGTTTTAAGGATCAGTTCATTAATAAACTTAAAACCAGAAGCCAATGAGGCATAAGGACATGTGCTGGAGCTCATGGGAACAGGGGACTCATTCCTACTAGCAGAGCTACTGACAGAGAAACAGCCTTTCCGGGACTCTGAGATCCAGAGATGTAAAACTGTCCCTGTTTCATCCATTAAGTGAAACAAGCCAAACACAGAAAGATGGGCTAGGGATATGTATAGCTCTGTGGTAGTTTACCTCAAATGTGCCAGGCCCTGAATTCAATACTTAGTACCATTTTTTAAGACAGTCAATCAGCTGTCAGTTATTAAACAAAACTCTCAGTGCCAGCAATTTGCCAAGGAGGCCCCAAAGCCTCCAATAAAATACAGGCAATTGCCACAGGTTTGGCTTGCCCACCAGAACCAGTCAGTAAAGATCGTATTGCCTTGTATGAAGAATGTGCTGGTTTGACTGAGAGTGGCCCCATAGGTGTATATTATTCTGCCTGCTCAAAAGCCCCAAAAGACCACCAAGAAGCTGGCTTCAGTGTAACCGCATTAGGGTCTCTTTATTACAAGCTTGAACTTGTGTTCTCAGTGGAACAGCCCTGAGCTCTCATCAGGATATAAGGTTTTATAGGGAATAGCACACAAACAAGGGGGTGTTAAGACAACAGGTGTGAGCTCTGAAGCAAAACCATGAACAATCACAAACGGTCTGAAAGTACATCTGAAACTATCAGACTAAGCTTTGATTGACTGTTGCTAGGAAGTCGCTAGGGTGTAACTCAGGCAAAGGACAAGCTGTGGAGTCCTTCCTGGCACTTGGGTGTAGCTTGGGTTCAGATGCAGGTCAAATTCTCAGGCTCTTTTCTTTTAAGACCGGTATTGGTGCCAACATGGAGTAGGTTTGGCCTCTCAATATATCTGAGTGCTGAATCACCAGGGAGTGGAATTCTTTGAAATGATTAGAAGGATTAGGAGGTGTGGTCTTGTTAGAGGAAGTATGTCACTAGGGTACACTTTGAGGTTTCAAAAGACCATGGAAGGCCTCATCCGTCTCTCTTCCTTTCCGTTCCTCTCCCCATCCCCTGCTTGAAGATTAGGGTGTGTAGCTCTCAGCTACCTCTCCAACATCATGCTTGCCTATCAGTGTGCTTCTCACCATGATGATAATGGACTAAACGTCTGAACCTGTAAGCCAGACCCCAATTAAATGCTTTCTTTTATAAGAGTTGCCTTTGTTAGAGGAAAATAGGGGAGAAGGGTTGAAAAGGGAAAAGGGTGATATTGGAATGATAAGATAAAGGGTGGGTTATTAAATCTATTTTTAGCCCAAAGAACATTAATAAGCCAAATACTTTACATTTGGTATGAACTTTGTATGTTGATGCAGATTTAAGATTGTATTTTGTTACTACATACCATATTCATGTTTCAACTCTTGTTTAATGTTCTTAATGAAACTCATTGACAAGTGCAATGTGAAGTTCTGGTCCTTTTGAAAGTCGCTATTATGAACTTTTTTAGGATTATTAAGAGATACAAGGGGCTGAGGATTTAGCTCAGTGGTAGAGTGCTTACCTAGGAAGCGCAAGGCCCTGGGTTCAGTCCCCAGCTCCGAAAAAAAGAACCAAAAAAAAAAAAAAAAAAAAGAGAGAAATACAAGTTAGTAGTCAATCAATCAAACTCATGGCCATGTTAGATACTATTTTAGTTAATTACAGAAATATGTTTTCCTTCAAACAAGCCATGTTTGCCTATTCAGATATCCTACAGATAGAGTGATGGTCTTTAGGAACCTCAGAGCTCTACAGAACTTGGCATTTAAAAATGTTTTATTCATAAAAGACTTTTCATGGCAGAGATTTGTCAGCTCCTGGCAGCACCCCATCCTACTTCAAAGAAGATGATGAGCATCAGAAAAACCTCCTTTTGGAGTTAGCTTCAAATGTAGCAAGCTAGCCACCAGGTAAAAAACTACCCTTGCCTCCACCACAGACAGAAAGTTGTCCAAGCTGTGGCAAATGTGGACATGGGGAACTCAATTACCAAGCTTTGCTAAGACAAGGTAAGTAGTCCTTCATAATTTCTGCCTCACAAAAAAGTCTGGTATATATTCTGAGCCAGCAGGCTGAAGACGATGCTCTGGTGACACAGAGATGTTTTGGGACTGTCCAGGCAGCCTGCACCTCTGTCCTTCTGTGCTTCTGGAAGGCGCTTGCTCTGCATTTTCTTCGCACTCGATAACATTCATTCCTCTCCCGACTCTGATGGAGGCTGAAGATTAGATAGTTGTAGTTTCACAATTAAGCTTAAACTGTTTAGGATTCGAGAAAAGGTTTTAGGGTCTAAGAAGATATTCCGAGGTCTATAAATACAAGTTTTAATAGAAAATGATTTCAGCACAGAACTCTGAACTCACTAAGATAGGGTAGATAATACTTTTTCCAAGGTAAATACAAATGGACTGGACATTTTGAATATAATTTTACTTGATAAGTTCTCATAATTGTTGTTATTGTATATAGTTTATTAATATAAGAGAAAGAACCTTTAATTGGACTAAAAGAAGGAAATGTCGGAGAATGTGCACTATGTATTTAAAGATTTTTTATTTATTTATTATATATAAGTACACTGTAGCTGTTCAGACACACCAGAAGAGGGCATCAGATCTCATTACAGATGGTTGTGAGCCACCATGTGGTTGCTGGGATTTGAACTCAGGACCTCTGGAAGAGCAGTCAGTGCTCTTAACCACTGAGCCATCTCTCCAGCCCATATGTATTTAAAAGCTGACTTCTATGCCCAGACATCTGTTTGCAGTCCAGATGATGACATGGTCAAGCATCTTTGATCTCAATGTTAGGTAAAAATTACCTAATCAGCTAATTACCTGAGCAGAAGAACATGGGGCAGGACTTCCAATCCCAGAGAGGGGGTCTCAGAGAGATCAGAATGGATGGGAAGAAGAGAAAGGGAGGAAAAGGGTGTGGAAAGACCATGTGGATGGACCAGAAGGTTTTGCCATGCAGTCACAATGAGAGAACAGCCATGAAGACAACATGGAACCAGGGCAAGCCAGGGCAAGACTCAGATTACAGATAAAGGACCATGTGGTTAGGTAGTAGCAGCCTAGACAAGTTAGAATAGCTCAGAACCTGCCCAGCTAGTGACTGAAGCTTGTTAATAAAATACCAGGTCTCCATGTCTTTATTTAGGAGCTAGAATGGTATAGAGCAGGTGTAGAAACATCCTGAAGTTATTTGAGAGCCCAAGAAAACCCCCAATAATTACTTTTACATGCCTTGGTCATGGTGTCTCTTCACAGAAACAGAACAGTGACTAAGACACAAGACAGAAAAAACAAGCTGAGTTAATGCAGTCTCCCTGCCTCCCCTCTCACAGTGCTGCAAGGATCTCAAGGCAGCAGAAGAGAGAGATGTCATCAACAGTCTTACTCCACTGTGGGCCCTGCCGTCAGCAAGACAGCAATACCAACTGGCAAAGCAAGGTGTGAACCTTACCAGTGGCCACACTGGCTTCCAGGATGACCAGGCCCCTGTGCTCTTGAACCCAGAGAAGCTGCAAAGACTTTGCCCATTAATAACATGCCAGGGAAGGGGGAGGGGCTTGTGGGGCCCCATACTTTTCTGAAGAGTTATACGAAGATAATGGTTGCTCAAGGGAAGGACGTTTTCCTCAGTGGTGTAGGCATTGGAAATGAGTTCATACTCTATAAACAAACTCTTTCCCACGCACCTGTATTCAGCCCTAATGAAACTATTGAGTCACAGAAAAAGGGTGGGTGCATCAAGGTAGAAGGGGGACTGGTAACTGGGAAGAGGAGAGAGAGTAAGAGTGGGAGGAAGACAAGCTGAGGGTAAGGGGATGTGTATATGTTCTAAATACATTATGTATATGTATGGAAATGTCATAATGAAACTTATTGTTGTGCATAACTAACATAGTAATACAAAATTAAGAAAGCAGACAATAATCTTTTCCCTCACATATTTGGTCTAGGGATGAAATGGCAATGATCTGAAGGCAGAGGAAGTAAAGGAAGGAAAGGGGGTGGGAGTAGGGAGGGAGAGAGGAGGAAGAAAGTACGCTTCATAGATATATATAAAATTAGCTCTGAGGAAACCCATTATTCACTACAACTGAGAAGACTTATTTTGAAAACTAAACTTGCCCTTGCCTTTACTCTTCTCTGCTGTGGTGCCCTCTTCCCTGTCCCTTCTCGCCCCATCCCTCCCCCTTCCCTCCACATGCTCATGGCCAGCCTTTGTTCCTCCCCTCCTCTACTCTTCTTCTCTCATTAAACCTCTCCATGTGCAAAAAAAAAGTAAAACTTTGTTCTTATTATTTAAAAAAAAAAACACAGAAGCAATTCATGAGGCTGGAGAGATGGCTCAGGGGTTAGAGCACTGACTGCTCTTCCAGAGGTCCCAGATTCAATACCAGCAACCACATGGTGGCTCACAACTGTCTGTAACTCCAGTTCCAGGGGATCTGATGATCTCTTTGACTCTGTAGGATCCTACGTGTGTATGTGGGGTACATAAGCGTTCTCTCTCTCTCTCTCTCTCTCTCTCTCTCTCTCTCTCTCTCTCTCTCTCTCGCACACACACACACCAAAGATAAATAAATTTTTAAAAATTTAATGTGAAGGGGTTGGGGATTTAGCTCAGTGGTAGAGCGCTTGCCTAGGAAGCACAAGACCCTGGGTTTGGTCCCCAACTCTGAAAAAAAGAACCAAAAAAAAAAAAATTTAATGTGAAGCCAGGTGATGGCGGCAGTGGAGATGCACACCTTTGATCCCAGCACTTGGGAGGCAGCAGCAGGTGGATCTTCGAGTTTGAGGCCAGCCTGGTCTACAGAATGAGTTTCAGGGTAGCCAGAATCACACAGAGAAACCCTGTCTTGAAAAAACAAACAAACCAGAAGAAGAAGGATCTAAGTTCAGTCCCCAGGACAAATGTAAGAATCCCAGGCACCCCCAGCACTGGGTGGGGGGTGGGAGGCAGAGACAGGAGAATCCCGTATACTCTTCATCCAGCCAGCCAGGCTGGCTGAATCTGCAAGCTCCCGGTTCAGTGAGAAACCCTGTCTCAAAAAATTATGTAGGAAACTACCGAGATCACCTGGTGTCAAGTACTGGGTTCCACTCAGGCACACACATGCACATGAACACACACATTGAGTTTCAAAAGTTAATAGGCAGGTAGTAGGATGGGTCAGTGGTTAAGAGCACACACTGCTCTTACAGAGAAACCTGAGTTCAGTTCCTAGCACTAACGGGTGGCTCACAACCACCTATATGATTTGAGATCCAGTAATGTCTTCTGTACTCCCTCATATAAATAAGAAGAATAAAACCCTTAAATAGTGAAACCGGTAGGAGAGTATGGCATATTCACAACTCTTTTTTATAGTGTTTGATAGAGAAGAGCCATATTTAATGTTTCTTTTTTTTTTAAGATTTATTTATTTATTTTGTACATGAGTACACTGGAGCTGTCTTCAGACACACCAGAAGAGGAGGGCATCAGATCCCATTACAGATGGTTGTGAGCCACCATGTGGTTGCTGGGAATTGAACTTAGGACCTCTGGAAGAGCAGTCGGTGCTCTTAACCACTGAGCCATCTCTCCAGGCCACGTTCACAACCCTTAACAGCAGCAGAAGGGGATGCTCTTTCAGGAGTTTCCTGAGACGTGTCGAGGGACCCGTTGAGCAGCCTTCACTCCTGGCTCACTCACTACCTTCTCCTCTATAGAGCAACCTACCAACGCCCTTCCTAGACCCCGCTGCACACAGGCCACTGGAAAATAATCATCTGTGAGGCAGAATGAAAGTTTACAGGAAGTTCTGAAGGCACACACATTGGCCTAGCCAACTTCCCTGAAGACAACTGCGCCAAAAAAGCCAAGAAAAGTGAGGGAGAGTCTACCTTTGACACCACTGAGCTAGCTTCTCCTGATCCTCCTGCCTTAGCCTTCTGGGAGTTGGGATTACAGGCAGATCCCACTCTACCCAGCTGATTATTATATTAGTCTCTGTATTTTATTTTTGCACTTAAAGACAGCTTCCAAATGAGAGTTTAAAAAATGAATAATCTGTAGGCTATATGTCAGATAAATAGACAACAAAGGGAAGCGAGTAGAAAGCTGTTTCTAAAGGTTGTCTACTCTGGGCCCACCTCTGACTATAAGACAGGCCCAGAGACTGACTGGACCCACCCAGACGATGTGGGACTCGGGTGCAGCAAGGGTAAACTTGGTTTTGTTAGGCCGACCCGGTAGGCACCAGACGTTAGGCCTTCAGTTTAACTTTCCCAGTGTCGTAAGGCATTGGTGCTCTGGATTTGAGCGATAAAGCCACACAATGTCATGGATCTGCAGGGAACAGTATGTCCTAAGAAAAGGTGAAAAAGTCAGCTTCAGCAAATGCCAGAGCAGAGCAGTGAGTCAACATCTGACCCAGTCAACTATTCACATGTGGACTTCATGTGTGGAAATAACTTTGTAAATAATTTAAAAGAACAACTCATTTTTTTTAGATTATTTTCTTATTATTTGGTAAAACAGAGGTATTACATGTCAACTTTAAATCAAAATTCTTCTAGACCTGACTTTGTGTCCTCAGTACTTTAGAATGCCCCTTGATTCTCTCCCTAGGCATTTTCCTCAAAAAGATTGGGTGAATCTATGCTAAGCATGGTGGCTCACACCTTTAACTCTAGCACTCAAGAAGCAGAGATATAAGGATCTCTATGAGGTCAAGGCCAGCCTGGTCTACCTATGAAGCTCCAGACCATCCAAGGCTACAAAACCTAGTCTCAAAAAGCCATTAATTAATTAACTAACTAATTAATTAAAATAGAGTGGATCTATATAATATGCTCCATAATCACAGGATCTCTCTCACCTTCCCTCCCTTTCTCCTTCCCCCTCCATCTTCTATTTCCTCTCCCTTTCCCTCAGAGGAACTCATGTAGCCCAGGCTGTCCTTGCTATGTAGCCCAGGCTGTCCTTGCTATGTAGCCAAGGCTAACCCTTGAACTGCTCTTCCTTGCTGTGCCTCCCCAGTACTGGGATTTCAGGTGCATGCCCATGTCCAGGCTTTTATGTCTGTGAAGGTGCCTATCTACCTGTGCTACCGTTAGGTAGCACTGCAAAGTCTCCTCTTCTTTCAGACACTGACCAGAGCCTGGGCATGCATCCTCTAACAATTCAGGCTCCTCATTCTCTAAAGCCCTACCTATTCCTCTTCCCAGCCTTCAGCAATAAAAAATAAAAATATCTTTCTTTAGGTTTTGTTTTATGTATCTAGAGAAGAACTTATCAAACTCTGTTTCTGAATGACTACTATCTGGAAACCAGAGACAGCTGTGTATATCGTTGTATGCCTGGAATCCCAGCACTTGGGAAGCAGAGGCAGGGGGATCAAAAGTTCATGGACAGCTTCAGCTACAAGCAGAGTTCAAGGCCACCCTGTACGTTGTGTGACTGTCTCAAAGCAAAAACAGAGCATATCTGTGTGTATGTATGTATGTATGTATGTATGTATGTATGTATATATATATATATGTATACATATATATACACACAAAAAATATGAGAGAGACCAAGCAATAAAATGCTCAGCACTTCAATGAACACACTATAGCATTCTTCCTGCTTTGAAAAGACAGTGCACACAGAGATGGGGGCTGAGCAGTAACTCAAATGTAATTCAAATGATCTTTTCTTCTTTCTGGTTTTCAGAATTTTTGAGACTGGGTCTGACTGTGTAGCCCAGGCTATCCACAAACTCACACCAATCCTACTGCCTCAGCCTCTCCAATTCTAGGATTAGAGGCAGTGCCCTTTCCTTGTACTTTCTTGTGCTGGAGAGAGTCTTGGTGGTGGTTGTCATAGTGTCTATAGTTTATCCAGATTCTGAGTAAGGTTTCTAGAGATGATTTAAAAGAGTAGCAAGACTGAAAAGTAATAACCCTGAAAAAGGTATTATTCCTCAAGAAGGGTTTGTTAATTTGCTAAACATGGATTCTCTCTGGGCAGCACAGATGGGAGCCATAGTGTCCGCAGGAGGTCTATGGCTTGGGCATCTTTAATTATCCATGTCGCACGGTAGATGTGCCCATGCAATTCTGTGATTGGAGAGCAATGGCCTTAGAGAGTCTTAGGAGTATGGTTCTGTCATGTATGCAGGCTCGAGAAACTGCTAAAGACACGAAACACAAGGCCAAGCCTACTTAGAAAGTTTAGAGGAAAAACATCAGCAGAATGCTCAGCTCGCCCAGCTCCTAACCCTACGCAGAGGAAAGCCCAGGTCGGATGGGTAGTACAGCAGGAAAAGAATCTGTCCTCAGGCTGCCCTGTGTGTGTAGGGACACAGAAAAGGAGTGTGAAACTCAGCAAGCAGTTTTCTGTCATCACACTTCTTGCTGAGCTCACCCTTTGTTAGGTTACTCAGAGACAGAGGAAACCACCGTAGCCACCCAGCGCTGAAGGGTGTGTGGCAGCGTCCCACACCTTTGTTTTTCTTTGGTGGAGCTGAGGGTCAAGCCTCTTTCTCTTTGCCACAGAGCTGCACCAGCCTCAACTTCTCTCCCTCTTCTCTTTTCTCCTCTTCTATTCATTTATTCAGTTATTTACTGAGATCGTGTCGCACTCACTCTTATGTGAGTTCCCAGGCCTGGCCTTTACTGTCTTCTCTTTTTTTTTTTTTTTTTCTCTTTTTTTCGGAGCTGGGGACTGAACCCAGGGCCTTGCGGTTGCTAGGCAAGCGCTCTACCACTGAGCTAAATCCCCAACCCCTCTGTCTTCTCTTTTTGAGGCAGGGTCCAGCTCATGCTGGCTTTGGACTCACAGCAATCCTCCTGCTTCAGCTTCCTGAGCACTACGCCACACCAGGCTTCTTTTCTCCCTCCCCCTCCCTATCTCCTTTCCTTTCTTTCCTCCCTCTTCCCTCCCTCCCACTCTCTCCTTTCTTTCTTTCTTTCTTTTTCTTTCTTCCTTCCTTTCTTTCTTTCCTTCTTTCTCATTCTCCTTCCTCCCTCCCTCCCTTCCTCCTCCTCTCTCCTTTCTTTGTTTCTTTCTTTCTTTTTTCTTCTCTTTCCTTCCTTTCCTTCCAGCAATAATCTCAGCTCTCAGATCCTTCTGCTTCAGCTTCCCATGTACTTAGATTACAAGGGTGAATCTTGGGCTGGAGAGATGGCTCAGTGGTTAAGAGCACTGACTGCTCTTCCAGAGGCCCTGAGTTCAAATCCAGCAACCACATGGTAGGTCACAACCATCTGTAATGGGGTCTGATGCCCTCTTCTGGTGTGTCTAAAGACAGGGACAGTGTGCTTATATATAATAAATAAATCTTCAACAAGTGTGAGTCTCTGTGCCTGTCTTCCTCCAGTTTAGATGGGGTTTAAGTGGAAGCAATGGTTAGAAAGCAGTGGACCACACAAGCCAGAGGTTTTGCAGTGATTGGTGAGGGACAGACAGGGTCAGGAGTTAAAATGTGTGCTGCAAGGAAAACATGAGAAACGAAGAGAGGGAGGTCTCTGAGTATCTAGGGATATCTGACTCCCAGTTTCTTTGTCTTTGAGAACCAGGGATCCCCAGGTGTCTTGGTTACTTTCTGATGCCATGGTAAAATAGCCTGAGAAGGGCAAGGTAGGAATGAGGGTTTATTTTGCCTCACAATTCAATACTATCTAGTCCGACCCTGGTAAAGTGACCCTGGCAGGAGCTTGTGGCTGTCACACTGCTTCCAGAAGCTGAGGAGCAAAGTGCCATTCACATTCAGCCAGCTTTCTCCTTTGTCTGCCCGGGAAGAGCACCACCCAGTTTTAAATTTCTGTCTTCCTACCTCAATTATCCTAGTCAGCATACTCTCTCACAGGCATCGCAAGAGGCTAAATGGTTTCTCACAGGTATGCTTGGAAGCTTTCCTCCCAGAGAGGGTTGGGGATTCCAGGTCAGTCAAGTTGATAATTAACACTAGTCACCCTACCCGGTTGATCTTTAAGCCATGTGCAGCTATTCGAGTGATGTCTAACATATGTACGTCTTGTAGAACCAGTCCAGAAAACTTCTGCTTGGATTCTGTTGGCCAGATCTTCGTCACATGGCCATATCTAATTTACAGAAGGCTGAGAAATTAATTCATTGGTGTGAGTGGGTCATACGCTCAGATTAAGATCTTTGTTGCTATATGAAAAGACTAGCAGTATATGCTAATCCTCTCAAATAGTATAAACAAAATGGGTCTTGTTAGTCTGATTCCGGAGTATCCTATGGAACTAGTGGTCAGGAAGCCAGCCAACCAGGCTCATTGAGAACCTTGATGGCACTGGTCAGGGACTGAGAAAGTCACTCAACTGGGACAGGGACTGGAAAATCTCAACTATGCCGTCCTTGGCTGACTAGGTTTTGCTTGCCCATTGGCTCACATTCACTGAGCAAGTGCATACTGAACACTTCCCGTGGAACTTTCCCAGGCACCAGGAGCAGAGAAGGAAGACAAAAATTACACGTCTGGGTCCCTCGAGCCTACCGGTCCTTCAATTCCAAAGACTTGTCCTGTCTGAATTTCCTGTTTCTGCTTCTTGATTCTAGCTCCTCAATAGGAGAGACCCAAGTGCTACAACCGGCTACAAGGTTTAGATTGAGGTTATTCCAGCTCCTGACCTAGAACAGCCCCCAGGGACCGCTGTGCCACAAGTGAAGGAAAGGATGCTGTATCCCAGCACAATAGTGTCTCTTCTTCTGTGCTCCAGGGACCCATCGGCGATGAGAGACATCTGTAAGATATCAGGTGGTTAGAGAAAGCTGGGCCATCCTGACAGTGGGGTCCTGGCCCCCGTGCTGAATTTGGAGAAGGAAAGAGTTAAAGGCAGTATCCAACTATTCACCTATTTTTCCTTATAAAAAAACACTTCCCCATTTCCTGATTAGATTGGCATGATAGCTAAAAATACTCCAGGATTTGTTTTCTGAGAGCCTCTGGCTCTGACCTGAATGCTGATGGAGTCTTTCATTGCCTGGTAATAACCAGTTCAACAATTCACCATCCTACACAGAGTTCAAAGGAAACCAGAGGCATGGGTCACCTCCTCCAGAAGCTTGCCAGTGTGGGCTTCTTCTAATTGTTTGCTCAAATTGCTGGTCTATTTGTGGGGAATGGGGAGACTCACACACCTGTAATTCCAGCACTTACATGATGGACACAGAAAGAAAACCATGAGTTCAACGCCAGCCTGTCTATGCCTATGTAGTTCTGGGACTGCGGGGCGGGGGGGGGGGGTATGGAGAAGAACTTGTCTCAAAAAATAAATGAATCAAAATTAAAAATAAAAATCAACCAAATTGGGCTGAGGAGATGGCTCAACAGGTAAAGCTCTTGTCAGAGCTCTCGATGGGTAAAGCATATAAGTTTGTATTTCTACAACCTACAAACAGCCAAGCCCAGTCACATGCATTCATAAGTCCAGCGTGTGAGGCCCAGAGAGGGGGGGATTCCTGGAGGTTTGTGGGCCAGCCAGCCTTAGACACAAGGACCAACACCTAGGGGCCTCTGACGTCATAGGTTGCTATGTATTTATGCATGAACACACATAGGCATGTTTTTTTTTTAAAACACGACCAAATTGTTGTGCTACTACACATATGTCTTCTCATTTGAATTTTCTGCTCTATGCTTCAGCACTGTGAACACACATGAGTCACTACTG
The DNA here is from genome assembly GCF_021556685.1 of Rattus norvegicus. Taxonomy (NCBI): domain Eukaryota; kingdom Metazoa; phylum Chordata; class Mammalia; order Rodentia; family Muridae; genus Rattus; species Rattus norvegicus. Next base: position 76,057,856 of record NC_141543.1, on the reverse strand, counting down.
GTGTGGTAAGCTGAGTCTCGGAAAACTGTTTCTGAGATAAAGAGTCTTCTCGAGTGCTGCAATGAACCACCAGCTCTAATGAAATGTTGCGTCAGGGAAGGGCTTTACCATAGACATTTCTGCTTTTGCGGCCCCCATGTCCGTCTTCAGCTCCATAATTCTTTACCTTCAGGAACTATCAACTGTACCATCAAGAGAGATCAGGGGGGCTGGAGAGGTGGCTCAGTGGTTAAGAGCACTGGCTGCTCTTCAGAGGACTCGGGTTCAATTCCCAGTACTCACGAGGTGGCTCACAATCATCCTAACTTCAGTTCCAGTGGACCCAATAATCTCTTCTGACCTTTGAGAGCACCAGGCATGTACAAGGTGCACACGCACCTACATACAGGCAAAACATCCATGTGCTGGCTGGTTCTGTGTGTCAACTTCACACAAGCTGGCGTTATCACAGAGAAAGGAGCCGCCCTTGAGGAAATGCCTCCATGAGATCCAGTTGTAAGGCATTTTCTGAATTAGTGATCAAAGCGGGAGAGCCTAGCCCATTGTGGGTGGTGCAGTCCCTGGGCTGGAGGTCTTGGGTTCTATAAGAGAGCAAGCTGAGCAAGCCAGGGGAAGCAAGCCAGTAAGTAACATCCCTCCATGGCCTCTGCATCAGCTCCTGCTTCCTGACCGGCTTGAGTTCCAGTCCTGACTTCCTTTGGTGATGAACGGCAACGTGGAACTGTGAGCTGAATAAACCCTTTCCTCCCCGACGTGCTTCTTGGTCATGATGTTTGTACAGGGATGGAAACCCTGACTAAGATAATTCATACCCATAAAATAAATCTAAAAGAAACATTTTAATTTAAGAGAAATACCAGGAGCTAGAGAAATGGCTTAGCAGTTGCCTGCTCCTCTAGAGGATTCAGGTTTAATTCCCAGCACCCGCATGACAGATCATAGCTGTCTCCAATGCCAGGGGATCTATGGCACTAGGCATGCACATGGTGCATATATGTATATGTATGTATAGATATGTATATATATGGGGGAGGGGCAGGCAAACTACCCACACACATAAAACATATCTTTTTAAAAAACAGAGAGAAAGGGGGGGGGGAGAGAGAGAGAGAGAGAGAGAGAGAGAAACTCCAGATAAAATGGCCATGCATCCCTCCAAATAATAGTTGTTTTTTTTGCTAGAAGAGCTTGCTTCTTTGGTTGATGCACATTGACAGGGTATGTGCCAAGGTTTCCTGCACTTAGTTCTCGAGAAAGCACACCCCACTCTTAGGAACAGGTGGTGTTAGTGGGAGGCTGTGAGAACTGCATTGTTAGGCGACTCTGTCATGTGAACATCGTGTAGTGTGATCATACAAACTTGGAAGGTACACGTCAGTCCTGGGTGATTCAACCTCTCGATGCAGTCCACAGAGGAGGCATCACCCACGTGATGAGACAGCTCTTGGTTTCATGTAACGTACTGGTCTACAATAAACGTTTTCCTACAAGGGTATACCCTAAAATAATGATGAGGATGAAAATAACCAAGCTAACACGTGCCTGGTCTGTGTGGGGCTCTGGCTTTAATCTCCAACCTGGGAAACATTTAAAGTGTAAGAACTTATAAAGCTAGTAACAGTCATTTGTTCCCATTATCAGGTATCATGTATGGCGCATGCCCGTGCATGCTATACTTGTGTGTGCCCAGCAGTCCAGCAGGTTGATTCACACCAGTGTCACTTCATAGGCATGAGCAATGCACACTACAAATAAATAACTTGTTGTAGGACAGGGGTATTATCTGGGCAGTGGGACTCCTTCAGCTCAACCATCATCTTACAGAGCTACCACAGTACCGTGGTCTGTCTTTGTCTGAAAAGTTGACTGTACGTGGTGTTTGCAGTAGCATTTGGTCAAGCAAAAGTTCCAACTGAGGTACATGGACGCCCCCACCCCCTCCATCTCGGATGCTCACACTCATCAATAATTATTTTCCTTTGATTATTTTAACCCATTGTGTAGAGGCAGAGTCGTTTTCCTCATCTCTGCTCAATTCTTAGAGGATAACAAAACATATTAAATATTATAAAAGGGGGCTGGAGAGACAGTTCAGTGGTTAAGAACACTTGTTGCTCTTCCAAAGGAACTAGATTTGTCTCCAAGCACCTACACCTCACAATGACCTGTAATTCCAGTCTGATGCCCGCTTCTGGCCTCTGTGGGCACTAAGAATGCACATGATACAGACATACGCACAAACATAATCCTCGTACACATGAAATAAAAATAGATAAATAATCAGATATTATAGGAAGTATCTGTCCGATGAATGGATATGGTAGCATATACCTGTAATCTCAGCAAGGGGTGGAGGCAGAAAGATCAATAGTTCAAGGTCAGGCTTATAGTAACTTACTGTCTTGATTATTCAAAAAGGATATGGTAGGGAGCAGTCTCCATGTTGGATTACCTGGACTCCAAATAGACACAGTACAAGCCTCAGGGGTAAAGTTATAAAATGACTGGGGACAATGTAAACTGATTCTCAGGTTACAGACTGAGGAATCTAGAGAACAAGCATTATTGATTGATTCCACTGATTGTAGGTAAAAATGAAAGACTAGAGCCAGGCATGGTAGTGCACACTTTTAATCCCAGCACTCAGGAGGCAGAGACAGGAAGATCTCTGAGTTTGAGGCCAGCCTAGTCTACAAATGGAGTTCCAGGACAGCCAGGGCTACCCAGAGGTCCAGAGTTCAAATCCCAGCAACCACATGGTGGCTCACAACCATCTGTAATGAGATCTGATGACCTCTTCTGGTGCATCTGAAGATAGCTATAGTGTACTTATATTTAATAAATAAATATTTTTTTAAAGAAAAAGGCCAGAAAAAAGTAGACTATGTTAGCACTCCACCCAAGTAACCCACAATGCTTTTTTTCTTACTGACACCAATGATGGGTCCCTGGCACCTGGATATCACTCCATGCGGCTTGTTTGAAATGCAGAAAGTCTTGGGGTCAATCCCTAGCACTAAAACCAACCAAGCAAAAACTAAATAAACCCAGACCCAATGGGGCACGAATCTCACCTGTTTCAAATGCAGAGGCTGGAATAACGCAAGTTCAATGCCAGCCTGGAATATATAGACCAGACTATGCAATTTACAGACTCTGCCTCAACATTTAAAAAAGGGCGAGGGTGTTGGCTGAGGACATAGGTTAGTGGTAGAGTACCTACCTAGCAAGAGTGAAGCCCTGGGTTCAATTCCCAGTACAGTATATAAGTCTTAAATTGGGGACTAAGAATATAGACCTAGTTGGTGGAATGGTTGCCTTGCTTGTATTGAGCCCTGAGTTTCATTCTCAGTACTGCTTCAACCCAGGCACGGTAAGACATATCTGTAATGCTAACACTCACAAGGTAGAGTCAGGATGATCAAGAGTTCAGGGTCATCTTCAGATTCACAGGAACTTGGAAACTACCCTGGGCTACACAGATTCTGTTTCAAAAACAAACAACACCCCCACACCCAATAGTATCACTGTGGTTTGTTTCAGATCCCTCTTGTACAGAGAACTTACTTGACAGTACTTAGGACCATGGATTCTGTTCTGGGACTGAATTTAAGTAACCTGTGCTTGTACAACAAGCATGTTTTCCAGATGGGTCAGCACATACACACCCAAACACACACACACACACACACACACACACACACACACACACACACACACTTATACACACACAAAACACACACAAATAAATAGATAAATGTAGTAATTTTTTAAAAAAGATTTATCACAGTCTTCGGTAACTCCTTTTGGAGTCACCTCCTTGCTTTGGGGAGCTGTTTCTCTAATATTTCAAAAATGCTGCTTGCTTGTCCTAAAACTTTTTTTAAAAAGTTCATAGTCGGGGTTGGGGATTTAGCTCAGTGGTAGAGCGCTTGCCTAGCAAGCGCAAGACCCTGGGTTCGGTCCCCAGCTCCGAAAAAAAAAAAAAAGAAAAAAAAAAGTTCATAGTCTGACTCAAGTTAGATAGAAACAGGACAAGCTTTAGATAAGACCTTTCTTTTGGAGCACTAGGAAAAGCAGGAGATTAACTTCCAGAAGAGCCAAGCGGGGTCCTTGGTGGAAACAAACTCTCCCACAATAACTTTAAAACTACCCACAACACCTCTGAAATCTGCTTGGGAACTTTGGAAATCAACCAAAGCCAAAGATCAAACTGAAAATTGTCTGACCTTGGTAATTATTGAACCTTAGGAGTCTGTGCTGTGTTAGCCTGTGGGTGGGGTGCTGTTCCGGCACCCTCTCCCTCAGAAGCTCTGCAGGGGCAGCCACAAAGCCAGAAGGGCTGAGCCAGGCACCTTGTGAGCTTAGTTAAAAGAAACAAGATGAGCACAGTCAATATTTTGTTCAAACTTGAAGCTGCCTGGAAATTTTCTATCCCTTGGGAGTTTTACTATTTGATTTGACTCAGAACTCAGCTGAATTGAAGAGAAATGCCTTACCCAGCACAGATACCCAGTAAGGGGAGGGGCATGATGGTGTATGCTTTTAATGCCATCACTTAAGAGGCAGAAGCAGGTGGATCTTTGAGTTTGAGGCCAGCCTGGCCTACAGAGAGAGTTCCAGGACAGCCAGGGAAGTTATACAGAGAAAACTTTTCTCGAAAAAACAAACAAAAAAACAAAAATAACAACAAAAGTTTTCCTTGAGTCTGTTTTCAGTTGTGGAGACTAGGAAGATGAACCACATATTTCAGAACCTGACAACCAGGGCCTTTCAAAAGCCTCGGCATGGATTTTGGAACTTAGCTGGTCTTCCAAAGGATCCATGTTTGATCCCTAGCACAAACATGAAGGCTTTCAATGTGACGTTACTCCAGTTCCAAGGAGATATGATGCCCTCTTCTGGCCTCCTTTGGCACTGCATGCTTCTGATACACAAGACATGTATAGGCAAAACACAGCATATATATATATATATATATATATATATATATATATATATATATATACATATATATATATACACACATATATATATTATATGTGATTAAAAAGTGATTAAAAATTAAAAGCAAAAGTTAAAAACCTCTGCATATTTCAGAGAACCTAAACGGTTTTGTGAATGTACAAAGCTATACCCATGCCCAGGAAAGATTAGGTGACAGGAAAGGTTCCAGCCATTCCTTTCCTGTTGAACTTGAACTGAGGCTGTCTGTTAAACTGTCTGAGGTCCCCAGGCATGCTCTCTTACAAAAGGATAGATGAGTAAACACACAACACTAAGGAACTTCTTTAAGGGGTAATTGGCTGACCACCAAATTATATTGATCAGGATGCTGTCCTATGAATCCATGCTTTAAAATAAAAATTAATAACTCACAGAGAACTCAGTTGCCACAGAATTAGTTCAACGGAATCATCAAACAAAAAAAAATACAAAGAAACAAAAACACATCTTGGAAAGTATGTCACATGCACAGGGCTGAGGACTGGATGGAACGTATCTAAGAGGGCTCCAGATTTGGGGCCTACAAACTTTAAATCAGCTGTTACAAAACCATTTAGGGAATACAAGGAAACCATGGTGAGATAGGTACAGGAGCATAGGACACATCTCACTGGAGAGAGTCACCCGGAGAAATCAGCTCACAGGGCTGGAGACGTGCTGAGTGGTAAAGACCACCGTGGCTTTGGCGGAAGACGTGGGTTCGGTTCCCAGCACCCACCTGGTGGCTTGAAACCATCTGTAGCTCCAGGTCTAAGAGATTGGACACCCTCTCCTGTGTGTGTGTGTGTGTGTGTGTGTGTGTGTGTGTGTGTGTGTACTCAGACACACACACAAAGAAAGAAATTAGCTCACAATAGGACTTTCGGAGTTCATATAATTACCAAAATGAAAACTCAATAAAGGGGCTGGAGAGATGGCTCAGCGGTTAAGAGCACTGACTGCTCTTCCTGAGGTCCTGAGTTCAATTCCCAGCAACCACATGGTGGCTCACAACCATCTGTAATGGGATCCAATGCCCTCTTCTGGTGTGTCTGAAGACAGTTACAGTGTACTCATATTAATAAACTAAATCTTTAAAAAAAAAAACTCACTAAAGGTAGACAATAGGTTTGAATGGGCAGAAGAAACAGCCAACTTACCCTGCATTTAGAAAACTCTGCCCAGCAGACAGAAGAGAAAGGAAAGGATGAGGTGGTGGAGAAAGGTATTGGGGGAGCAGGAGTTACTGCCTAAATTCCAAGAATTTGTCTCTCACAAAGTCTCTCTCTGCAGCCCAGGCTGGCCTGAACTCAAAATCCTGGTCAGGCTACAATTCCTGACTTTGCTCTTTAAAATATATTTTGAGGGCTGGAGAGATGGTTCTGCGGTTAAGAGCACTGACTGCTCTTCAGGGGTCCTGAGTTCAATTCCCAGCAACCATGTGGTAGCTCACAACCATCTGTAGTGGGATCTGGTGCCCTCTTCTGGTGTGTCTGAAGACAGGTACCGTGTACATACATAAAAGAAATAAATACAATAAAACATAAAACAAGGGGCTGGAGAGATGGCTCAGCGGTTAAGAGCACCCGACTGTTCTTCCAGAGGTCATGAGTTCAATTCCCAGCAACCACATGGTGGCTCACAACCATCTGTAAAGAGATCTGATGCCCTCTTCTGGTGTATCTGAAGACAGCTACAGTGTACTTAAATATAATAAATGAATAAATAAAAAAATTAAAAAAAAACATAAAACAAATAAATCTTTAAAATATTTTTTGAACATAATATACCTGTGTGGGGATGTGAAGCTCCAACAGTACACAGACACCCAACGAAAGGTTTAATGTAACTTTAACTTTTTCAAACCTTATTTTTTAAAAAAGATTTATTTATTATATATAAGTACATTGTAGCTGTCTTCAGACACACCAGAAGAGGGCATCGGATCCCATTCCAGATGGGGTTGTGAGCCACCATGTGGTTGCTGGGATTTGAACTCATGAAGAGCAGTCAGTGCTCAACCACTGAGCCATCTCTCCAGCCCTCAAACCTTACTTTTAAAGATGATTCAGACACTTTAACCTCTCTTGTAGCCCACCACCCACCAGAGGTAGTGGAAAAGAAAGGATGCAGGGGAGTGGACCTGTTTAGAAAGGTTCTTAGGAGCAACACCTGTCTGTATTCTCTGGAAACTGGCAGTTCAGTTAACTGGTTAGCAGCGACAAACTTGATCCACTCACAAACATCTCACAGATAAGCCAGCTAGGTAGAGTTGGGAGAGCAAACACGAATCAGCAGTAGTGGTACTACCTAGCAGAAACAGTCAGTCAGGACTCAGCCAGCTCCAGTCAGCAGGAAGGACCAGGAGGGACACCAGGAGGAGTTCCCAGCTGTGCCCCTCTCTCTCAGGGAAGCAAAGATCAGTGAAGACTCGAGATTCACAAGGGTTGCACAGCTAGCTGTGCCAGCAAGCCAAGTTCTCCCTCTTGTCACATCACTCTAGAGTTCTATCTATACCCTCCAAACATCATGCGTCCTCCACACGCCTTGCCTTGGCACGGGTCTTGCTTCAGCACTAGCATCCAATCAGCCCGAGTCTAAGGAGCTGCAGCACACCACCAGAAGGTTTCTGGTGCATTTCTCTCTATGGAGTCTGACAAATGCCGCTCAACTGCATAATGTAAGTTGGACCGGGTTGGGGATTTAGCTCAGTGGTAGAGCGCTTGCCTAGTAAGCGCAAGGCCCTGGGTTCGGTCCCCAGCTCCGAAAAAAAGAAAAGGAAAAGAAAAAAAAGTTGGACTGATACACAAGCCTTGTTAGCAAAGAATCCTTCATCACCTGTCCTATCACATGCTTGCTTTAGCAGAACGTCCTCTCTCCTGGGTTTGCTTCAGTGAGACCTTCCTTCACGAGTCTGCCTTAGCCTTTCACCTGTATCCACTTTAACAAAACGTTCCTTCACCTGTTTGCCCCAGCAAAACACCATCCAACCGGCTTTTTTTTTTTTTTCCGGAGCTGGGGACCGAACCCAGGGCCTTGCGCTTGCTAGGCAAGCGCTCTACCACTGAGCTAAATCCCCAACCCCTCCAACAATCTCTTAAGTTTCCACATCAGTTTCTGTGTCTCCTCATAGTCTCGACCACTCAATTCCCCTCCACACAGGCCACAGTAATGAACTGTTTTGTGCATTCTTTGCAGAATATCTGAATTTACAAATAAAAACACTTCAATATGGGCCAGGAGGATGCCTCAGCAGGTAAAGACACTTTGCTGTGAGGCTAACAACCTGAGTTTGATTCCTGGAACACAAATAAGGGTGGGAGAACCCGCCCCATGGGGTTTTAGCAAGCTCCCACACTCCTGCCCCATCTATCCATCAACTATCCATCCATCCATCTTTCCATCTATCCATCTATCCATCTATCTATTGTTAAACCTGAAAATCCTAGTGAGAAAGACCAGTTCCACAACTGTTCAGTTAAAGCCAGCTGTATTTTGAGACACACCCAGGACTGGCCAGATGGTTAAGTCAGGCTTTGAGATAGCAGCTGGTCTTGGCCTCGTGAAGCCTATTTTCTAGGAGTGATAAGGCCCTCACAGGGGCCAGAAACTTGGCTGTTATACATTGTTAGAAAGACACAATGAAAGGGAAGGAACAAAGGCAAGGATTACATCATGTGAATGGGGTTGCGAGCAGTTTACATCAGATCTAAGATCTAACTTAGACTTAATTACAAACAGAAACCTTATTTTGCAAGGCCTCAACACAGGACAAACAAGGACTTCTTCTTTAACTAAGACTTAAGACAGGACAAACAGGAACTTCTTAATTACAAATATAAACCTTAACTTGCAAGGACTTAACATAGGACAAAAAGGAATTTACTTTTAACTGTCTTAACTACAAACAGAAATCGGAACATTGCAAGGTATAATTTTTCCCGCTTTAGTCTCCTGCTAATTTGCAAAGTATACTGCTTCTCTCCGTCTCTCTGTCTCTCTGTCTCTCTGTCTCTCTGTCTCTCTGTCTCTGTCTCTCTCTCTCTTACACACACACACACACACACACACACACACACACACACACACGACATCTCCATATGGCTCTCCGAGGAAGCTGTGTTACAGAGGCTGTGGAACTCTGGGCCACCCATCTAATCTCGCTCCTGGAACCACTGTTGGCTCTTGCTGAGGAACAGATTGGTCACAAAGCCACGTCTTAGCCATTACTTCTTTAAAAGACATTCCTGGGTCCGGAGGCTGTGATTTTAGCTTATTAGAATTACCCTAGCCTGGATGCGGTATCTGATGTCTTTAATCCTTGTACCTGAGAGGCAGAGGAAGGTGGATCTCTGAGTTCGAGGCCAACCTGGTCTCCAGAATGAATTTCAGGACAGCCAGATCTACACAAAGAAACCAAGTCTCAAAGAACAAAACAAACAAAGAAGTTACCCTAACAAGGTGTGGTTACCTGATCAGAGGTGCAAAGGAAAAGAATCTCTGAGTGAACAGGGCCAGCTCAGCTCAGACTGAAGTAAAAACAGTGACCTTGCTGGGGACAGAACCAAAAAACAACCCCCCAAACCCCAAACAGCAAAAAATCCAAACCGAACCTGGCAAGTTCTCAAGCCCTGAAGTCACAAACTTCCTCCTCTGTCAACAATGTACGGAATGTACCTGTCCCTTGTCACCAGAGGGAACAATCCACCAGGTGCAAGACAGTGCCATGATGTCTCCAAAAGCAACCTGCTCACTGATTGCATGGGAAAATTCCTCTAACCACAAGGAAAAAATACCTTAGAAATACCATTTCCATGACAAAACGACCTGACAACCAGATGCAGGGGCTGCTCCGTCTCTGTGAGGGGCAGCTGCACCTCCTCCACTGGTGCTGTCCCCTTCCCCATGACCCATTTTTCCTTTTGATTAAGTCTTAGGTTCAAAGTTTGTTGTCTACTCTTCAGACTTTTTTGTCTCATTTCTCTCTGTTTCTCTCTCTCTGTCTCTCTGTCTGTCTGTCTCTGTCTCTGTCTCTGTCTCTCTCTCTCTCGTGTATGTGTGTGTCTCTCTCTGTCTCTCTTTGTCTCTGTCTCTGTCTCTCTCTGTCTTTCTCTCTCTCTCGTGTGTGTGTGTGTGTGTGTGTGTGCGCGCGCACGTGCACACATGCACACACGCACACACGTGTGTTTCACACAGGATCTCCCGCTGGGATCCTCCTGCTTCAGCACTGGGGTTGGAGACGATATCACCATGCCTGTCTTAGGAAGGGCAAAGAGCTTTTTCTCCTTTCTTTTAAAGACTTACCTCATGTTTCTTTGTGTGTGTTTGTGCACATAAGTGGTTGTACCCTGGGAGGTAGATCCCCTGGAGCTTATGCCGCAGCTGGTTGTGCAAGGCCCAACAGGAGCGCTGGAAATTGAACCCAGGTCCTCTGGAAGAGCCGTATGCATTCTTAGGCAATGATCCCCCAAGGGCACAGATCTTAACCTCTCCCCCAATAGTTGTTTTTCTATGCCCAACCCCAACACACGGTCACACAGGGGAACAAACACACCATCCACCACTGAGCCAGACCTCCTGCTGGCTTCTCCTCTGAAAAACAGGCACATTTGTGGAATGCATCTCACCTGGGCCATGAATTACACGCCGCCATCCCATTACCTGAAATGCCTTGTACATTGGGTGGATATGATATTTGACTCTGAGTTACTAGCTCTTCAGACAAAAAGGAAAAACCACGAGGAAAAGGAATGATTGTCTGCCGAAGTGGAATTCAGAAGTGAAAAGTCCTGCCAGGCGTGGTGGCTCAACCTTTATAATCTTAGCACTGAGAGGCAGAGGCAGGAGGAGCCCTGAGTTCGAAGCCAACCTGCTCTACAGATTGAGTTCCAGGACAGCCAGGGCTACACAGAGAAGTCCTGTCTCAAAAAATTAAAAAAAAAAAAAAAAGCCAAACAAACAAATAAAAACCCCCATAACCAGCCAAACTGTAGAACTCATCTAAGGAGCCGAGGGTGGACCATTTCTAGTGGAGGGGATTCCAAGAATGAGAGGCACTGGCCTGTACAACAGTGACCGCTGATCTGGTATGGTGAGAGAATGGATTCTGGCAAGAGGAAAGAAATTCCTACGTAGGCTGGAACCACAGGTGTCAGAGGTCGAGCTGAATTCTCAACTGCCAAGATCAGGCCTCCACAGCCCTACCCACAAAGAAGATGACAGACCAAGCAGCCTGCATGGCCCCACCCACCCCTCCCCTTCCTTCCCCTCCCCCTTCCTTGTGAGGAACCCAGGAATGGCATTCTCTCAATAGACCTCCCAGCCTGCCTGTCACAAACCTGAAAGTCCACAGAACTGCCCAGGCATCAGTGCATGCTGAGGAACGGATGTCTTTAGTCAGAATGAGTCTTGGTTGGACTTTTCCCACTTATCAGAATTATGTTATTTAAAAAGGATTTTTCAAACCGTGTGTAAAGGAGTTGGAGGGGTACCAGTGGAGGCCAGAAGCGAGCACTGGATCCCCCTGGAGAGGAGTTACAACAGTTAAGTGCCCTTACAATTGGACTGGCTTTCCTTCCCCAAATAGTTGTTGTGGTGGTGGTGAGATTTTTGGTTTGTTTGTTTGTTTGTATGTTTTTTTCCTTTTTGGCCTGGAACTACCTATGTGAACCAAGCTGGTCTTAAACTCTTAGAGATCATCCTGACTCTGCCTTGTACACCACCATGTCTAGCTCAAGTTGTTGGTTTTAAAGAAGTTCTTTAATTGTTCCAGGACATGCAGACGGGCCAGAAGTGACAAAATAACTTTAGTATACCAGCACTCCCGAACGGGAGCTGTTTAACCCTTCCTCTGTCAACGTCACTGGTCGTTCAACCCCACAAGGCAAGATTCATAGTGGACAGTCTCCATTTCACGCACAGAGAAGACAGAGTCAATACGTTATCCTGAACTGGAGACATGGACAAGAGCTGAGAGGATCTGGTTCAGGTGCTGACCCCCAGGTGTGGGAGCACACACCTGTAACGCCAGAACTTGGGGGGGGGGGTGGCGTGGAAGCAGGAGGATACAAAGTTCAATGTCAACGTCGATGACATAATAAGTTACAGGCCAGCCTGGGCTACAAAAGACCCTGCCGCAAACAAAAAAACAAGACAAACAAACAAACAAACAAAAAAGAGACAAACAACCAAAAACAAAACAAGCAAAAAACAAAACCAAGGCTCCAGCATCAGCTGCCTGTTGCCTGTTACCAAGCCTGGTGACCTGAATGTGGTCCCTGGAGCACAGAGTAGAAGGAGAGAACCAATTCCCAAAAGTTGTTTTCTGATATTCACAGGTACATCCTATCCCCAGACGTAACAAATGAATTATAGATAGATAGATAGATAGATAGATAGAGAGAGAGAGAGAGAGAGAGAGAGAGAGAGAGATAGCATTACAAAACACAGAAGGGGCTCAGTGGTTGGGGTACCAGCTTAGCATGTTTGAGACCCTGTATTCAATTGCCAACTTGAACACACACACACACCACACACACACACACACACACACACACACATACACCACACCACACACCCACACACACCACACCACACACCCACACACACACACACCACACCACACACACACACACCACACACACCACACACACCACACACACACACACCACACACACACACCACACCACACACACACACACCACACCACACACACACACCACACCACACACACACACCACACACACACACACCACACACACACACACACCACACACACACACACCACACACACACACACACTATGCTGGCTAGTTTTATATCAACTTGACACAACTTGAGATATCTGAAAGGAGGGAACCTCCGTTGAGAAAATTCGTCTATAAGATCAGGCTGTGGGCATGCCTATAGAGCATCTTCCTAATTATTGATTGATTGATGGGGGAGGGGCCAGCTCACTGGTGGATGGGGCCATCCTTGGACTGGTGATGCTGGATTCTATAGGAAAGCAGGCTGAGTAAGCCATGAGGAACAAGCCGGTAAGCAACACACTCCCCACCCCTATGACTTTTGCATCAGTTCCTGTCCTCAGGTTCCTGTCCTGCTTGAGTTCCTGTCCCAACTTCCTTTAACAATGGACTATAATGAGAAGTGTAAGCCAAATAAATTCTTTCCTCCCCCACTTGCTTTTGGTCATGGTGTTTCTTCACAGCAATAGTGACCCTAACTAAAACACCCATCTCATGAGAGGGCTGGTGTGCAGCCAAGTGGCACAGTACTTGTCTAAGTAGCACAGGGTTCTGGATTTGATTCCCAGCTTCCCAGCAAGCAAATTAAAACAACTTTCTTGCTGGAAATAATTATCTATGAAATAACCTTTTCTTTTTCTCCTTCTCCTTCATCTTTTTTTTTTTTTTTTTTTTTTTTTGAGCTGGGGACCGAACCCAGGGCTTTGCGCTTACTAGGCAAGCGCTCTACCACTGAGCTAAATCCCCAACCCCCCTCCTTCATCTTCTTGATGGTATTTGAACCCAGGACTTCATGAATAATAGGCATGTGTTCTATCACTGAGTTACCACAACCCCACCAGATAAGTTCTGAGAGCTGTTGATTTGTGCTCCTCCCGTAAGCTGACACTCGAATGTACATCTCGTGGTTAGACAAGAAGGCGAGATGTGATATCTCCCCATATCACAGGCAGAATAAGGAGGGAAGAATGGCAGAGTTTGTACTGTGCTCCCCACGGTTCAGTAGAGGTGATAATTCAAAATTCCAACGTTTGATCATTCCTCTTTGTCTAAACTCAGAAATGGGGATTTCAGTTTGACTCATGTTTCTCGAGACAAGAGTTCATGCGTGGGAATGAAAGGATGGTTCAGTGATGTTCTTCCAGACCTCCCAGAACCAGTGTGGCTGCTCCCAAATGCCTGCAACTCCAGTATCGGGGAATCTAATGCTGCCATCTGGCCCCTGGGGGGGAACTGCATGTAAGTGACACACACTCAGGTACAAAAACATGCATATAAACTAAAATAAAAAAAATAAATAAATCGTTTAAAAAGTTCTAATCTAATCTCTATGTGTGAGACTTCTTAGTTTTAAAAAGATTTCTGGGTATTTTGTAAAGATGTACTTATATCTGTGTATCACGTGCCTGCCTCATACCCACAAAGACTAGAAGAGGGTATCGGCTCTCCTGGAATTGTAGTTACTGAGAGTTGTGAAGTACTGTGTGGGTGACAGAACCAAACCTCGTCTTACAGAGGATCAGCAAGTCCTCTTAACAGCTGATCCATCCCCAGGTCCCACCATTTAGTTGCTATTTTTTCCTTTGTAGAGAAAGTAAAATTCTTTGTAGAGAATGCTGGTGAGGATGATTGAGGAGGAGGAAGCAGATTTAAGAAGCTTTCTGCAGTGTGGGACCAACCACTTAATTAGGGGACCCTGACTTTAGAAGTATTTAACTCCACAGCCATCAAAAAAGAGACAACTAACCAGCCATTACCTGACTCCCCTGCATTGACCTCTATGAAGCCTCACTTCTTTGAGACGTGCACACAGCCAGGGAGCCTGATGTTGGCCCTGTGTAGGGCCTGTCACATGCTCTTTGTCCTACAGCTTAGTTCAGATGGCTCAGATGACATGGCCAATGTGAACCATAGCCACCATGCTCTGGGCCTTCCCAAAGGCATGCTGACACCTGACTGGAACCTGGACTAGGAAAAGCTCCAAATCAGAGACACAGATGACAGTTGGAAAGGGTTGTCTGCAAGGACCCTGCAAGTAACAGGCTGTGTCTGTGATTGAGGAGGCTGCTACAAGGAAGAGAACCCTGTCAGCATCTCTTACTGTTTGGTTGAGGATAAAGGTCGTGATTTATGTATGCACATATTCTAATCATGTGTGATCTATGGGGTTTTGGTTTAGACATTTTCCTGTTGGGACTTATTCTGTGCTTATAGAACAGACATATTGATTACCACTCTCCCTCACTTTTTAGTACCTGAACCTGTGTTCTATATACTTGCTAAACTTGTTGTGTTTGAGGCTGAGTCTCATGTAGCCCAGGCTGGCTCCTTACTTTGTAGCTGAGGATAGCCTTGACTTCCTGATTCTCCTACTCCCAACTGCAAGTGTTGGGATTACAGGTTTTTGCCACCACGACCAATCAATCCCTGAAATATCATCACACCAGGAAAGCATCAAACAACATGGCAACATTAGGTAGCAAAATAAGAATTGGATGAATGAACATTTTTTAATTAATGACTATATCATGATTAAATTTTGTAGGTAGGGAGGCAAGAAAAGACATGGCGGCATCAAGACAGATCGTTATGGCTGGTTTGCTTCACAAAGTGGACCCTGCTGGAGGGTCTGTTAACCCCTGAGCTCCCTCAAATAATTGTTAGTAAGCCTTGTCATGCGTGGTTAACATTAAAAGCAACACTGTCTATGTCCACCAGGGGGTGCTTCCAGAATGCCATACATAAAGTTATGCCGCAAGATGTATTCTTTGAAGAATGATCCAAAGTTACAGGGTTGAGAGCTAGTTTTAGACAGGGTATACCCTTTATGAAGAAACCATCCTTTTAAGAACACTTGTTGTAGAGTAGAGAGGTAGCTCAGTCAGTAACGTGCTTACTTCAGTTCCCAAATCCCGGGTGTGGTAATTAAGCTTGACTGTGAAGTAGATGGGATTTAGAATCACCACGGAGACAGGTCCACGAATGGAGCTGGGAGGGTATTTCAAGAGCAGATTAATTGAGGTGGGAAGACCCATCCTAAATGTGGGTGGCGCTACTCCATGGGCTAAGGTTCTGGCGTACATACAAAGGAAGGAAGATGAGGACCTCTACCTGGTCGAGGGCACAATGTGAGTAGCCAGCTCACTCTCCTGCCGCCAAACCTTTCCCAACGGTGGTGGACTGTGTTTCCTGGAACTGTGAGCCAAAATAACCTTCCTTAAGCTGCATCTGTCAGGATTTTGTTACAGCAACGAGACAAGTAACTAACACCGTCGTGATGTTAATGGTAACTAATGCCTGTCAGGGTAGCATGTGCTCATATTCTAGTGCTGGGGAGACAGAGACAAGAGATCCCTGGGACTTTCTGGCCAGACAGTACTTGTCTGACGAATTCTAAGCCAATGAGAGACCTTGTCTCAAAGGAAGTAGATGGTGTTCCTGAAGACCACACCCAAGGTTGTACACACACACACACACACACACACACACACACACACACACACACTCACACATACTAGTTACATGTATAAACACATGCACACACTATTTGGATGAAAGAGGTTTTTGTTGCCAGCCCTCAAAGAGCTAGACATTAAGATGTCTTCTGGGCTGTGGAATGGAGTGGGAATTCTCAGAACATGAGGGCTTGCTTATCAGAAAGGCTGTGATCCTACGAATGAAAGTGGACATAACAAGAAACATCCTCTTGGATCTAACAGTCATGAAAATAGCCCTAGAAAACAGAGAGGCTGCCCGGGACCTAGACAGGAACTCACAAAGTAGGCCAAGTGTGTGTGTGATGTAGTTGGATGTCCCCGAGGGAAAGCCAAGGAGAATGTTGAAAGGTTCGCAGTGTAAGCAGCGAAGATGGGAGGGAGAGAGACCTAGTAAGGGCAGTTTACCGAGCCAAGGACCAGCAGGATGGCTCAGTGTTGAGGGTGCTTGCCTCCAGGTGAAGTAAATTCAATCCTGAGCCCCCACATGAGGGGATAAAAAAAACAACCTGTTTCCTGAAACTTCTCTCACCTTGACATGTGCATAGTGGCACAAGTGTACCCACACACAATAAAAAAGCAGATAAAATGTAATATAAAGTGTTTTAAAGAGGAGAGGGCAAGAAAGAACACTAGATAAAGGCACCTCTACCAAGCCTGAAGACCTGAGTTCAATCCCCAGAATACTCCTCACATGGTGGAAGGAGAGAACAGACACACACACACACACACACACACAGACAGACACACACAGACACACACACACACACACACACACACACAGACACACACACACAGACATACACACACACAAGCTAAATCATTGAAATTGAATGTATTTTTTTAAAGGCCCCACTCCACGGTCGGCAAGCGCAAGTGTATACAAAATATAACTTTTCTAACAATTTTGTCTTAAATTTCTGTCCTTGAGTCCCATGCTGATATGGGAAACAATCTCCCTAGTTTATTAAAGTTCAACTCGATCTCAACCCAGCCTGAAAATGAACTGTGAGGCCCAGCAGAAGTGGCCTACGACTTTAACCCCACCACTCCCAGAAAGCAGAGGCAGGCAAACCTCTGAATTTGAGGCCAGCCTGGTCTACAGAGTGAGTTCTCAGACAATCCAGCCTGCACAGAGAAACCCTGTCCTGAAAAACTAACCAACCGACCAAACAAACGAAAGAAAGAAAGAAAGAAAGAAAGAAAGAAAGAAAGAAAGAGGAAGAAAGAAGAAAAGGCATTGTCTTTAGGTTTAGTGTCTTTTCACTAGGGTTGGAGAAGCAGGGGGGAGAGAGAGATCAATCACATTCTCCTTCTCTTCTGGCTTGATATGTTTTGAGTTGTGACTCATTTCCAGCTTTCGAAGGTAAGAAACAAAATGTGTTTGCTTTCATTCTGGACATTCCCAAAACAATGGGAAATTCAGAATTCTGGGTTTTGGGAAAGTTCTGCAAGGAGACAAACAAATGCATATGGTGAAGGAAAAGAACTACACATTAATGCTGAAATTTGACTAAGATTCCTCCCTCCACACACAGCTCTTTTTGGGTGTGCAGCCCTCCTCAGCCAGAGCTGAAAAGCAAGCTCTTCCTTAGCTCCAGTTCCTAGTGTTTGCTGAAGTCCTTGGCTTGCCTTGTGTTAGATGGAAAACTCCAGTGTCTGTCTTTGTCAGCACACGGTGTTCTTCTTGTTGAGTTGTCTCTGTGCCTAACTTCCAGGCACAAATGACTGGTTTCTAGAGGAAGAGCCTCCACAAAGCCATTGTGACCTTGTCTTGGCTTGATTGCTTCTGTTCCTAAGTTAGATCACATTCTGAAACACTGGTGGAAAGGATTGCAACATATGTGAGGACTGCAGATAGAGTAGTCCTTGGACTTCCAGCCAAAGAACGGCGATGTTGCTGCAGGCTGCCCTTTCGGAGGGCTGTGCACTCTATAGTTCAGTAACACAGAGCCCTCCTTTGCAAAGGCCTCATCTCGACTCCCAAGACCTTCAAACCTTCTGATTTCTAAATGTTCTTTATTACAAGAGACAGGACAGACACATGCCCCAGCCCACACGTGGAGGTCAGGGTTAGTTCTGTCTCATAAGTTGACAGAAATCCACCTCAGGGGGTTAGATTTGCTGTCTATGTTGACTAGTTTTGAGGGTTTTGTTTGTTTGGTTGGTTTTTTGTTTTGTTTTGTTTTGTTTTTTAAATCAACTTGATACAAGAAAAGGGAACCTCCACTGAGAAAATGTGCCCATCAGACTAGCCTGACAGGCATTTTCTCAGACCCAGCTCACTGTGAGGCATGCAAATTCTGGGCAGGAGGTACAGAGGTACACAAAGAAGCAGGCTGAGAGGGGCTGGGGATTTAGCTCAGTGGTAGAGCGCTTACCTAGGAAGCGCGAGGCCCTGGGTTCAAAAAAAAGAACAAAAAAAAAAAAAAAAAAAAAAAAAAGAAGCAGGCTGAGGAAGCCCTGGGGATCAAGACAATAAGCAGTCCTCTTCTGGGTCTCTGTATCAGCTCTTCCCTCAAGGTTTCTGCCTTAAGATCCTGGCCTGGCTTCTCTCAGTTATGGAGTGTGACCAAAGCTGTAAACTAAAATAAACCCTTTGGTCCCCAAGGAACACTAACGAAGACTCCCAGAGCCACCTCATAACTCTCTAAGTTTCTGATAAGAACAAGTCAGACACAAACGTATAGGTTGTCTTGAATTTTGGTTTTCTTCTAGGCATATAAAATTTTGTAAGATAAGAACTTGCAAGTGAGCTATGATGGTTTACACCTCTACTCCTAGTGCTCTGGGAGGTTGAGGCAAAACAATTGCCATGAATTTCAGGCCAATCCAGGCTATACAATAAGTTCCAGACCACCTTGAAATTATACAAACTATTGGGACTGGAGAGGCAGCTCAGCAGTTAAAAATGTTGGCTGCGGTTGGGGATTTAGCTCAGTGGTAGAGTGCTTGCCTAGCAAGCGCAAGGCCCTGGGTTCGGTCCCCAACTCCGAAAAAAAAATGTTGGCTGCTCTTCCAAAAGACAAAGGTTCAAATCCCAGCACCCTCATGGCAGTTCACAGCTGTCTGTAATTCCAGCTCCAGAATTATCTGTATGGATTTTATATAACTCACTTTCACTAGTTGCCATTACTGTAGGGTTATTGATTTTTTGAGGGATTATAGTGTCTTGATTTTTTTTTTTCATGTTTCTATGTTTCTTAGGTTACTGTGTTGGGATTTAAACATCTGTTACTTTGCTGCTCAACCGTTTTCTTCTCTACCATATCCTTTTTGTTGAAACATTTGCAGTGTTCAAGTGAGAGTTGAATGTGTCGATTTGAGGGTGGAATTCAGAAAACAATCCCTTAACTTAGGAACTTGAGAGGGCCTGGGTTAGTTCTACAGTATTCCCTGAGATGGCCATCAAGTGGAAGAATAGCCATGGCTGCTTGTCATCACTGCTCTGCAAACACACTAACCTAGTAACAGTGGCCCGTTTGGCCTCAGTAACTGTCGGAGGATAAGTAACCAAAGAGACTATAGGGTTTGTGTACATTTTAGTTAATAAGAGTAGAAGTAGAAAGAAAGGGTGGGTAAGGCTAAGGATTAAATATTAGTCAATTTTGAAAAGAAAAAAAAAATCAAGGTGGTTAAAGTATTTGGTAAGGAAGTCAGGATACCCATAGGGCCAACAGATTTTAGAGATTGTGAACTCTGTGGAAGGTTTAATTAAGAAGTGAAATGAGGCAATCGCAAGGCCCTGGGTTCAGTCCCCAGCTCCGAAAAAAAAAAAAGAAAAAAAAAGAAAAAAAAAAAAAAGAAGTGAAATGAGAATAGCTGGGGGAGGTGTGTGTGTGTGTGTGTGTGTGTGTGTGTGTGTGTGCGCGCGCGCGTGCTCGTGTACGCTTTAAATCCTAGCATTGGAGAGGCAGAGGCAGGTGGATCTCTGAGTTCCAGACCAGCCTGGTCTATTACCATGTGAGTTTCAGGACAGTTAGGGCTACACAGAGAAACCCTGTCTTGGAGAGAAAATAAAATAAAGATAAATAATGATAAGATAAAGAAGAAAAGATTAGGAACAAGAGGAAGAGCATATGAGATGTGGCTGAAGAGGGAAGAATGGTAAACAAGATGGAGAAAAGAGCCAGCCCTAAAATCCTAAAAAAAAAAAAAAAAGTCAGAAACACGTGTGCAAGGTTGGAATTTAAATAATGGAGCTGTGAGATAATTCAGACCCCTAGGGTTTGAGTTGAAAGGTTAAATTCTCAGATCCTTCTGGCACTAGCAAATTCCACGTGGTGTCATGTGGGGGAGAAGGGGGACCCAGTGACCTCTGGAGCCTCAGGGTTCTTAGGGTTCTGGTGTTGGAGGGAGAGGGGGTTGCAAGTCCTTTTCTGGTGGTTCCCTGGAGCCCCGGGGCTCTACCCTGGTTCACTCTGGTCCTACAGGTCTGGTGTTTTTGAGGACCAGACACCACTCTTGCAGATTCCACAGCTATCTTTTTATCAACAAGTATTTACCCTTTATCCCCTCCTGTGAGAGGATTCTGACCTGCAGTTCACCTCCCTGGCACTTTTGCAACATTAAGATTCCAATGGAGGACCCTAAGTTTGGTCTTGTGAAGTTCTGGCTGCTGGGATGGGGCAGGGTTGGGTGAGGGGTGGTTTGCTGGTTTGTTTTTTTGTGATGTGTGCTGAGCACTCCCCATGGAAAAGGTTGGTTGATAAGCATTTAAACAAAAACTTAAATTATATTTTTTATGTCTGTGTGCATGAACACACACACACACACACACACACACACACACACACACACACACACACACACAGAGGCTCTCATGGTAGGTTGTTTAAACACATCACAGACATGGGTGAGAGAGTTTTAGGAATAACTATTTTCTCTTCCCCCCCCCCCCCCCCCCCCCGGAGCTGGGGACCAAACCCAGGGCCTTGTGCTTCCTAGGTAAGCGCTCTACCACTGAGCTAAATCCCCAGCCCCAGGAATAACTATTTTCAATTCCCCCCCCCTTTTTTTTTTCCTTTTTGTTTCGATTTTTCAGCATGGGGTTTCTCTCTTTAATTCATTTTTTTTTTTTTTTTTTTTTTGGAGCTGGGGACCGAACCCAGGGCCTTGCAGTTGTTAGGCAAGTGCTCTACCACTGAGCCAAATCCCCAACCCCTTTAATTCATTTTTGCAAAGACACAAAAGTTGAGTCTAGGGATGTGGTTTAGTGGCAGACAGCTTGCCTGACACTCACAGGGTCCTGTGTTCAATCCCTGCATTGAGAAAAAAAAAACAAAACTCCAAATGTGGCTGTGAGTGAAGTAGAGGTTACTGTCGGTATAAACGCCTCTCCTGCACTGCGCATATCAGGAGCACTGCGCTGTAATGTTTTGATAGACTGTCTCTCTCCACTTGCCGTATTTTTATTCATTTTCCATTAATTTTGTGCTGTTGTGATTGAACCCAGAACCTTGATGGAACCAGAACTCTACAATCGAGCAATATATATTAAAGATATTATATAATTTAAGATACATTAAATAAATGTAAAATATATAAATTATCAATATGTAAATTATATTAATGTATAATTATATAACACTATATGTTATATATGTTTGTTGTCGTTTTTTGTTTTTTGAGACAGGGATTCTTTATGTTCTTGCTGTCCTAGAACTCACTCTACAGATGGGCTGGCCTTGAACTCTGAAAGGGGTGCTCCACTACGCTTCCCTCTAAGTATTCTTTTTCCCTCTCAGTTGAACTCTTTTGGAGTGGAGTCTCACATAGCCTAAGCAGGTCCGAAGCTTGCCACGTAGCCAGCCTAGGCTGACTTTCGCCTCCTAATTCTCCTTTGTCCACCTCTGAGGTTTTGGGATAACAGGCAGGTACCTGGTCTCAGTTGAATTTTAACTTCTTGTACAGCAAGCTCTCAGTAGTAAGAAGGAACAGACACCACTCCCAGCAAATCTAAAACAAAGACCTTTTGTCTCTTTGTCTTTCTTCCCCCCTCCCCCCAACAATATGGCTTCTGCTGACAAACAATGATTGGCACCTTGCCTGTGGACTCAACGGTCCCACTTGGTTACAGAAAATCAGGGCTGCTTGGAAAATGAAGTTTTGTGGGCAAGGATGTTTTGCTGGATCACTGTCCTGACTCCTTTTAGATTTCAGAAAAGTGAAGAATTGGGATGAAACATCCCATGGAAAGATGGAGGAGCCATCTACATCCAACAGGAAACAGACAAAGCCTCTACTTTCTAGAAAGAAGGAAAGAAAGACCGTCTCCAGCTGCGCGTCCATGAAAGAAGAATTGGGAATGTGGAAGTTGAGGGGACTATAATGTTTCTTTGAGAGAAAACAGTAGGAAGGTGGCTCAATAGGGAAAAACAGATTTCTCTTTAAACATAAAGGGGGGAAACATGCTATCGAATGTCAAATATTAAGGCGTCGTGTTTCCCCAGTGGCGTCTAATGCATTAAATGTGTAAATGTGGCTGAGAAAAAGAAGCGGTAAGTGCCTGTTCTGTGCAGAATGAGGCTAATAAGTCAAACAGACGTGAGTGTTCTCCTGGACTGTCTGCAAAGCTTCGTGACAAAGCAGCATTCACGATGGGCCTGAGAAGCTAGCTTACTTGTCTTAGTGTCCCTGGCCAGAGTCAGGAAGGCAGACCCAAGGAGTGTGGGAAGGGTTTTTCTGATAAGACCTTGATCTCCTCCCCTGGATCCTCGCTGAGAACACTGTGTCCTTGGAAAAACTGATACACAAATTCTCAAAATGTTGCCTATTGACTTCAAGTCTAAAAGATAGCAAAAAACATTAAAAATAAGACTGAAACATACATTTTAAAATATTTTTAAGGACCCCCCCCCCCAAATAGCCACCAAACGAAGACACATTCCAAAGAATAACCCAGGGAAAATACATGAGACTGCTTAATAAAAGACGAGAACCCTTTTGGGGGGTTTGTTTTTATTTTTGTTTGAGAGCTTCTACGAAGCCCTTGCTGCCCTGGAACATACTATGCAGGCCAGCCTGGCTTTGAACTCCCAGAGATCCATCTGCTTCCGCTTTTGGGGTGCACCCCCATGCCTAGTTAAAGAATATTCTTGAGGGGTTGGGGATTTAGCTCAGTGGTAGAGCGCTTGCCTAGGAAGCGCAAGGCCCTGGGTTCGGTCCCCAGCTCCGAAAAACAGAACCAAATATATATATATATATATATATATATATATATATATTCTTGATATTTTAGAAGAAAACTAGGGAGTGTGGGAGGAAAACATGAATAAGGAGGCCGTAACAGGGACAGGTGTGGTGGTACACAACTTTAATCCCAGCACTTGGGCAGCAGAAGCAGGAGGATCTCCATGAGTTTGAGGTTAGGCTAGTCTATTGAGCTTGTTCAAAGACAGCCAAGGTTACACAGAGAAACCCTGTCTTGGAAAACAAAAGAAATAGCAACAAGAGACTGAAGAGATGGCTTGAAGCATTTGCTGCTCTTGCACAGGACCCAGGTTCAGTTCCCAGCACTTGTTTATGAACTCAGAACTGTGCATAAAACTCCATTTGCAAGGGGATCCGACATTCACTTCTGGCCTCCTTGTACACAAAGCATGTATGTGATATACATACATACATACATACATACATACATGCACGCATACATGTAAGCACATATTAAAAAACAAACAAAACCCAGCAGCAATAATAACCAAAAAACAGCTGATGCACACGGTTTTCAAATTCATCCATGGTTTAAAAGCGTGAATGAAAGTGTCAGTGAGAAAACGCTTTACCTACTAGAGGGGCCAATTGAAAAGACCAGCACTACCCAATTAAGTCTAGGTTACAGAAAACAGGCAATTATGTCCAACTGGTAAAAATGCACACTGGTTAAGCTTTTTTATAAGGTTATATGTTTGACAACTTTTACAGTGTGTATTCATTCCCTTTAAAGTATCAATTCTCCTTCTGTAAACAAACATGCCTTCATCTATTCAGTCATGTGCCATTTAATGTTCGAATTTATATAGAATTATGTAGTCTCATAAATTATTTTTTTAAGATTTATTTAATTTCTTTTTTTAATTTTTTTAAATTTTTTTTTTCGGAGCTGGGGACCGAACCCAGGGCCTTGCGCTTGCTAGGCAAGCGCTCTACCACTGAGCTAAATCCCCAACCCCAAGATTTATTTTATTGTATATAAGTACACTGTAGCTATTTTCAGACACACCAGAAGAGGGTATCAGATCTCAGTACAGATGGCTGTGAGCCACCGTGTGGGTTCTGGGATTTGAACTCAGGACCTCTGGAAGAGCGGTCAGTGCTCATAACTGCTGAGCCATCTCTCCAGCCCAGTCTCATAAATTATTAATGGTGTGGTGGCACCACCTTTAATATCAGCACCCAAGAAGAAGAGTCAGGCAAATTTCTCTGAGTTCAAGGCCAACCTGGTC
Organism: Rattus norvegicus; assembly: GCF_021556685.1. Classification (NCBI taxonomy): domain Eukaryota; kingdom Metazoa; phylum Chordata; class Mammalia; order Rodentia; family Muridae; genus Rattus; species Rattus norvegicus. The sequence goes on along the minus strand of NC_141543.1, from coordinate 76,033,187 downwards.
TACCTAGCAAGTTCCAGGCTAGCTGGGGATATATAGTAAGGCCTCATCTCAATAAAAGTTGTTCTTGAGACAGGGCTTCCTCTGTTGCTTAATTGGCCTGGAGCTTTTTAAGATTTAAAAATAATAATTGATGAATAAAAAGGGGAGGGGAGTCTTGAGCCACCTTTCCATGGCAAATGGCAAATACGAAGTATCATCCAGTCAAAGCTTATCAAAAAATAAACTCATTTTCAATTTAAAAAAAGATTTGTTTTCATTCATTTTTAATTATTTGTAGGTGTTTGTGTCTGTGTGTGAGTGGAGGTGTGTGTCCATGGAGGCCAGAGACATCAGATCCCAAGGAGCTGGAGTCCCAGATGGCTGTGAGGGACTTGATGTGGGTGCTGAGTCCTCTGGAAGAGCAGCTGGTGATCTTTTTTTTTTTTTTTTCTTTTTTTCGGAGCTGGGGACGGAACTCAGGGCCTTGCTAGGGCCTTGCTCTTGCTAGGCAAGCTCTCTACCAATGAACTAAATCCCCAACCCCACAGCTGGTGATCTTAACTACTAAACCATCTCTCCAGCCCCTGGTCTGAAAATGTCTATGTAGAGCAGTCTGTCCTCCACCCTGACTGAATCCTGCTTTAGCCTTCTAAGTGCTGGGATTACCACCCCTGGCTATAATTAATCATTAATTTTAAAATTTTTAGATAAAATTAATTTTTGTTCAGTTGTGTTTTCGTTTTAGACAGACTCTATGTAACCCCTACCAACTTCAGATTTGCTATGTAGCTAAGGATACCTCTGAACTCCTGATTCTACCTTCCAAGGAATTACAGGCATTTCTCATTTTGCCTAGCAAACCTAAATTCTTTTTTTTTTTTTTTTTTTTGAGACACAGCTTCACGGATTATGTATCCTTGGGTAGCCTTGGCTTGGAACTCATCAGATGGCCTCAAACTTGCTTCAATCCAAAAAAATGAAAGAAGATAAAAATTAAGCTAGTAAGAATGAATACACAACAAGCATGACCTTGAGTTACCTAGCAACCCGGGGCAGAACACACCCTGAGTAATTCAGGGTACAAAGGACCTGTCAGTGTTGATAACAAGTGTGGAGAGCAGAGGGAGGTGATTTGTTCCTGCTATGTGGTTAGGTAGTGACTAGGTCAGTGTATTTAATACTGTCGGACCAGGATACAAAAAGAAAGAAAGAAAGAAGGGGTTGGGTGGTAGAGCGCTTGCCTAGCAAGTACAAGGTCCTGGGTTCAGTCCTCAGCTCTGAAAGAAAAAAAAAAAAAAGAAAGGAAGGAAGGAAGGAAGGGAGAGAGAGAGAGAGAGAGAGAGAGAGAGAGAGAGAGAGAGAGAGAGAGAGAGAGACCACTGTTGCAAAATGCAAACACTGCAATCTGGGTAACAATGAATCACCAGGCATCTTTAGGCAGGGAAGTAAAATGGATACATTTTGGTTTAGAAGTATAGCTTCCTCTCCAGTGTTCAGATAGTAATGGGCTTTGAACTCCCTACATTGCTAAAGATCACTGTGAATTTCTGATCTTACTTCTGCTTCTCCAGAACTAGAATTGAAGGCCTGTGCTACCACAGTTGGTTTACAGCATCTTGGGAACTGAACCTATGGTTTCAAGCATAAGAGGCAAGCACTCTAGCCACTGAATCACACTCCCAGATCCTCACTAGAGTTTGAAGATTTCAAAGTTTAAGACATTCTCCACAAAGATGAAGAGAACTAACGTCTAAAGGAAAAAGGAATAAAGAAAGGACCAGGCTGGGAGGAATGACATTTTCAAATATAATTCCAAAAAGGCAAAGCAAGGTAGAGCATGTATTAGTCAGGGTTCTCTAGAGTACAGAACTTATGGGTAGTCTTTATATAGTAAGGGAATTTGTTGAAAATGTACAGACTGTAGTCCAACTCTGCAGCAATGGTCAGCAGCAGCTGTGAATGGAAGTCCAAGAATCCAGCAGTTGCTCAGTCCCACAAGACAAGCAGACAAAGAAGATGACTTTTTCTTCTTCCAATGTCCTTATGTAGGTCTCCAGCAAAAGGTGAGTCCCAGATTAAAGGTGTGTACCACCGTGCCTGGATCTGGGGGAACTTAGTCTCCTGGGATTCACAGCCATTTTGCCTTAAGATCTCCATGCCAAGATCCAGGTCAGAAACTTGTATCTCCCAGCCCCAAGATCAGGATCACAGGTGAGCCTTCCAATTCTGGATTGTAGTTCATCCCAGATATGGTCAAGGTGACAACCAGGAATAGCCACGACATAGTACATCTTCCATCTCACCACACAAGAGGCTAGAAGATCTCTGTGAGTTCAAAGCCAGGTCTGGTCTATGTAGGGAGTTCCAGATCGGCCATGACTACATAGGGAGACCCTGTTCAAAACAAAACAAACCAAGGAAATAAGAAAGGATTAGTCCCAAAGACATCAAACTTCTTAGAAGGAACTCTGTTAGTAGAATTGTTAATGTTTAGACTCCACAAGTAACTTTAAGAAAATGTTATTTAGGGGTTGGGGATTTAGCTCAGTGGTAGAGCACTTGCCTAAGAAGCGCAAGGCCCTGGGTTCGGTCCCCAGCTCTGAAAAAAAGAAAAAAAAAAAAGAAAATGTTATTTACACCTTTTGTGAGGTGGGAAGGATGCTCAATTGAAAGAATGCTTGCCTAGTAAGCACAAAACCCTGGTACAACTAACCGAGTGACATCTCCAGGCCTCTGTGATCATATTTTAAGTTCCAAGAACACCTGTGCGCCCTAAGTTTAAGTGTTTCCTTATAAAAACAACTTCTCCTCCTCGTCTTCCTTCTTCTCCTTTGTCTTCTTCAGTTGAAGAAATGTCTCTGAGTGTCTTACTTTGCGTCACTGTTGCTGTGATGAAACACCATGACCAAAAGCAAGCTGGGGAAGAAAGGGTTGTATTTGGCTCACACACAATAGTCCGTCATTGAAGGAAATCAGGACAGGAATTCAAACAGGGCCAGAGCCTGGAGGCCAGAGCTGATGCTGAGACCGTGAAAGAGTGCTGCTGCTTACTAGCTTGTTTGCCACAGCTTGCCCAGCTTGTGTTCCTATAGAATCCAGGACCACCAGCCTAGGGGTGGCCCCCACACTGGGCTGGGTCCTTCCACATCAATCACTAGTTAAGAAAATGCCCATCTGGGTGTGGTGGTCCACAGAGGCAGGAGGATCTCTGAGAAGTCCAAGACAAGTCAGAGCTCTACAGAGAAATCCCATCTTAAGAAAGAAAGAAAGAAAGAAAGAAAGAAAGAAAGAAAGAAAGAAAGAAGAGAAAAGAAAGAAGGAAAAGGAAAAGAAAAATGCGCACAGTCCAATCTTTCAGAGGCATTTCTCAATGGAAACTCCCTCCTCTCTGATAACTCTAGCTTGTGTGTGTCAAGTTGACATAAAACTCAGCCAGAATGTATGAGTAATTTTTGCTTGCTATCTTCTCTCTTGGGATACAGACTTCTTTTTTTTTTTTTGGTTCTTTTTTTCGGAGCTGGGGACCGAACCCAGGGCCTTGCGCTTCCTAGGCAAGCGCTCTACCACTGAGCTAAATCCCCAACCCCGGGATACAGACTTCTTACCTTTGCTTCTGCTCTCTCTCTCTCTCTCTCTCTCTCTCTCTCTCTCTCTCCCTCTGTCTCTTTGTGTGTGTGTGTGTGTGTGTGTGTGTGTGTGTGTGTGTGTGTGTGTGTGTGTGGTGTTGTTTTGTTTGCTTCTTACATCCTGGAACCCTTCATTGCATGTGCTTGGCTAAGCCCTCCCATGTACTACTAAGATGTCTCTAGGGTCCACATGCTGATGAAGGTGGGAAGCCTTGACATCACTTTCTTGAGTTCTTATAGGCTGCTCAGCCTCCATCAAGAAGCGTCTTCGTGAAGCATGCAGGTCTGGCTGTCATCATTTTAGGAGCTGAGACAGGAAGGTTTCAGGAGTGGAATATCTCAGTGCGAGTCCTCAGCACTTAACCCAGTGTCTCTGGGACCCGGTGTACTACATATCTAAACAAGAACTGCCTGGCAGGACAGGAGGTGGTGGGCATCAGATTGCCTACTATTTTTTTCTGCTGACCCTTCTTTTCCCAGTTCCAAGATACATATTGTCACCAGTCCCTCTGTTTTGTTTTGTTTTGTTTTTTTATGAGCTTAGTGAGGTCTTAATATGAGCTTAGTGTGTTTAGTAATACATATCATGCCAACTCTATTCTTTCCACTGCTGTCTTAAATGTGTGTGTCTGTGTATGTCTGTGTATGTCTGTGTGTGTGTGTGTGTGTGTGTGTGTGCGTGCGCGCGCGTGCTCACGTCACCAAAGCAACTCTTATAAGAATGACATTAATTGGGGTTGGCTTACGGGTTCAGAGGTTCAGTCCATTATCATCAAGGTGGGCAAGGCAGCTTCTAGGCAGACATGGGGTTGGAGGAGCTGAGAGTTCCAACTCTTGTTCTGAAGACAGCTAGGAGAAGACTGGCTTCCAGGCAGCTAGGAGGAGGGTCTTAAAGGCCACACCCACAGTGACACACCCTTCCTCCAGCAAGGCCACACCTACTCCAACAAGGCCACAACTCCAAATAGTGCTCCCTGGGCCACGCATATTCAAACCACCACAGTGTGTCCGTCTGTCCTCGCTCGTGACATCAACATCAGGTATTCTCTTCAACTGAACACAAGTTCTCTCACTGGACGTGGAGTGCACTGATTTGGCTAGAATGGCCAGCTAGCTAGGCTCAGTGACCCTCTGTCTCTGCCTCCCCAGTGCTGGGATTGTAGGTACCTGTTTCTGTGCCCAACTTTTTAAGTGAGTAGGGGAATTGAGCTCCAGGTGTTCAAGCACTGACTGAGCCACTCCCAGGCCCAGTCTGTGCTTTCCTAGGTCGATTAAGACAGTTGATACTGGGGTTAGGGAGATGGCTCGGAAGTCAGAAGCACTTGTCACCCTTTCAGAGGAGTAAGACTCAATTCCCTGCACCTATGTGGGGCAGCTCACAGTCACCTCTGGTAACTCCAGTTCCAGAGGACCAGACATCCTCTGTGGCCTTTATATACAAATACATATAATACATGTACATATAATACAAATGTATATAATCAAATGCACATATAATATAAGTACATAATTGAACTTAAAGGACCAGTTAATGGGGCCAGAGAGTTAGATCAGTGGTTAAGAGTCCCCATTGCTCTTTTTTTTTTGGTTCTTTTTTTCGGAGCTGGGGACCGAACCCAGGGCCTTGCGCTTCCTAGGCAAGCACTCTACCACTGAGCTAAATCCCCAACCCCACCCCACCCCCATTACTCTTATAGAGGACCTAGGTTTAATTCCCAGCACCCACATGGCAGCACATACGTGCATTCATGTAGATAAGACACTCAAACACATGACATAAATTTAAAGTTTTTTTTTAAAGAAATAAGAGTTAGTATCCAGCCATCCACATTCCAGCTGGGGACAGTTTGTTACTTTGTTTCCACTTCTCATTTTCTTTATCTTATCAATTCATATAAAAACCAAAAACCTTGACTTGTTATTGTATACTTTGGCAAAGAAGGCAATAAAACACAGCTGTTGAAAATTACCTTTTTGTTGTTGTCATTGTTGTTTGGTTTTAACTAGAAGCCAGGAACATTTTAAATACTATATTGTACAAAATAAAAAACAATACATAGCAGAATAAGTTGGTCACAGTGTTGAAAGGATCACTCGGTTCTATTTCTTGTCTCCCCAACATGAAGTCTACATGAAGTCGTTCAGACTTGCAAAAAGATAATCTTCCTCTTGCAGCTAAAAACCCATCTTACAGTTTCAGGGTCAAAATTTTTTCGTGTGTGTGTGTGTGGCAGGGGGCAGGGTCTCTCTACATAGCCCTAGCTGTCCTTGAACTCTCTCTCTTTTTTTTTTTTTTCCAGAGTTGAGGACTGAACCCAAGGCCTTGCACTTGCTAGGCAAGTGCTCTACCACTGAGCTAAATCCCCAACCCCTTCCTTGAACTCTCTATGTAGACCAGTCTGGCCTCAAAACTCACAGAGATCAGCCCGCCTCTGCCTCCCAAGTGCTGAGGTTAATTAGTTAATTAATTACTTTTTAATTAATTAATTAATTTTATTATTTTATTTATTGTTTTATTTAGCAAAGCAATTTCTTGGTTTAAGATAATCATATTTAGAGGCTGCACACTGATACCTTTTCCACACTTGACCTCTCTTTGGGAAAAACAAAAGACGGAACCATGTAAATTTTGGGGTACCCAAACAGAGAAGCCAGGAACTTAAATATTAATAGCCTTGATATCGGTGTCAGAGGTACCCGTATGCTTTATTGACTCAGTTCAGCACACACTTCCTGAGCCGTTCCACACTGGGGCACTTCTACCCAGTGGATACTGAGAAATAAATCAAAAAAAGAGAAAACTCCCTACTGTTGGGGAACCTCCATAAGAGCTGTGGGAAGGCAGTGAAAATAAACATAATAGTTGGGGGTGTAGCTCAGTGGAGAGTGCCTGTCTACCAGCTATGAAGTCCTGGGTTCAAGTCGTCCCAGCACTGCGATGATGATGACGATGATGACGATAATGACGACGACGACAACAGCTTGTTTATTTGGAATGTTAGAAAGTGGTATATGCTACAGGAAAAAAAAAATAAGGCGGATAAAGAAGACTTAGAGTAAGTGGCCACCTACAATGCTCTTGAGGATGATCAGAGGAAACCTTCTTGGAAGGTACCTTAAGCAAGGTGAGGAGACTGAGAAGCCTAATGGCTAAGGTAAGTGAGGGAAGAGCACCAAGAAGAAAGAACAGAAGAGCATGGTGACACTGTGCTGGGGACAGAATGGAGGGAGAGAGAGAGGAGTTAGTTCCCTGCATGGTAAAGGGAACAGGCCTAGAGTACAAGCTCCCCACAGATGTCGGAATGGGAACAGAAGATTAAGGGTTAAAACAGCAGAGTTTGAAATGAAATGGAGGGGGAGGGCTTAGAGCTAGACAGGAAGAGGGACGGGGCTCTGAAGCAACTACAGCAGGCTGGCTGGCCTCCTGAAGTTCTCAAGGAATAAGCCTAAGGTACTAATGACTTTTCATGTTAGTACTGATTCTAATTCAGGAAACTGTGGCAGACTAAATTGTAAGTAAAGATGGCTTCTAGGAAGAAGTTTCCACTTAGGAGACCACCCTATGAACAAGGAGCCAAAAGTGAGGTAACTAAAAAAAAAAAAAAACTCCTCAGCCAGCTCTTGGCGTCTGAGGTAGAGTTAACTACCGGCTACAAACTGTCCCCTAGATGTGAGAACGGAGAACTTAGTGTAATAGCCAGCACTTGCAATACCTGCAAGGTCGTGGGGTAGAAACACTGGCCAGTGAGTAACAGTCAGCAGATGGTCAAGGTTAAAACTACGGTCAGGGATGGACAGAGACCAAAGCACTTGGTCATCTCCTGGGCGGGACTAGGGGACAGGCATAGAACATGTGGGTCCTTCATTGGGTCAACCCATGGCAGCCAAGAGAATTGATCGATCTCCATAGAAACCATCTCAGCCTTTGCTCAGTGTCTGCCATTGCCCTAAAATATCCTCCACACAATGGTTTCCTCCCCTCAGAAACCTTTCCCCAACTCTCAGGAATTCCTTTCACTTTTCCTTAATTTCCCCCTTTTCTTCAGTTTCTATAATATATAGTCTTATTTTGGGTTGATAATGTTGAGATGAAACACCATGAACCAAAGACACTTGGGGCGAGAAGGATTTATTCGTCTAATGATTCCACACTACTGTGCATCACTGAGCAGGGGACCTGCCGGCAGGAGCAGACGCAGAAGCCACAGAGGGTGATTCTTCCTGGCTTGCTCCTCACTGCTTGCTCGGCCTGCTTTCTTATAGGACCAGCGGCCGAGGGGTGGCACCGCTCACAGTGTATCACACCCTCCTCCATCACTCACTAATTAGGAAAATGTTCTACAGGGTTGCCTACAGCCTGATCTTATGGAAACATTTGTTTTAAATTGAGGTTCCCTCCTCTCAGAAAACTTCAGCTTGTGTCAAGTTAACATAAAACTACCCAGCATGATCGGCCGTTTGTCGCCTTGACACAAATAATAAAGGCACAACATTTACATTCCCATCATCCCCGAGATCTCACATTAAGACATAAATAACATTAAAAGTCCCACAGTCTGGGGTTGGGGATTTAGCTCAGTGGTAGAGCGCTTGCCTAGCAAGCACAAGGCACTAAGTTCGGTCCCCAGTCCTGAAAAAAAGAAAAAGAAAAAGAAAAAAAGTCCCACAGTCTTTACAAATCCAAACATATTAGATGTTCAGTTTCTTTAAAATACCAGTCTCTCTGAAGGAAAGGCCGTCCAGAGACTGCCCCACCTGGGGATCCATCCCATATACAGTCACCAAACCCAGTCACTATTGCTGAAGCCAAGAAGTGCTTGCTGACGGGAGCCTGATACAGATGTCTCCTGAGAGGTTCTGACTAATACAGATGCGGATGCTTGAAGCCAACCATCGGACTGATCACAGAGACCCCAGTGGAGGAGTTAGGGGTAGGACTGAAGGACTGAAGGGGACTCATCTGGCATCAATGGGAGGGGAGGCCCTTGGTTCTGTGAAGGCTCCATGCTCCAGGGTAGAGGAATGGTAGGGTGGGGAGATGGGAGTCGGTGGATGGGTGGGTGGGGAAGCACCCTCAGAGAAGCAGGGGAAGGGAGAGGGACGGAGTTTTGCAGAGGGGAAACCGGGAAAGGGGATAACATTTGAAATGTAAATAAGTAAAATATCCAATTTTTAAAAAATAAAAGTCTCTTAAAAATCCAAATTCTTCATAAAGCTCCAAAATATCTTTTTTTTTTAAATTAAAGTCTCTCAACTGTAGGCTCCTATGGAAAAAAAATAAATTAAGCGCCTTTTTACTTCAAGATGAAAGTCTGATCTCTGCTTAATCACTGCTAATTTCTCAGCTCCGGCTGACCAGCGTCGAGTACCCCAGCAAAGAGGTTTCCCTAGTGTACTGGTATCTTGTTAATAACAGATAATTATTCAGCCCCAGTTATCCAGAATCACAGAATCTTAATTCAAAATAACGAATGGCCCCACAGAGTCTTTAATCTTCCTTCTGAAACTTCACAGGCGAGGCCTTCATGGTCTTCATTATTCTCAACATTCTCGTCTTCCAAGCTCCCACAGAACAGCTCACTGAGCTCCCAATACTCAATGGCTTTTCTAACCCAAACTTCCAAAGTCCTTCCACAATCCTCTCCAGAACAACATGCTGAGACCTGTCACAACAATACCCTAATACCCTGGTACCAGCTAGTCTTAGTTAGGGTTCCTATGGCTGCAATGAAACACCATGGCCGAAGAAATCTGGGGAGAAGAGGGTTTATTCAGCTAATGCTGCTTTTTTCTCACAGTCCATCAAAGGAAGTCAGGACAGGAAGGATACAGAAGCCATGGAGGAGTGCTGCTTCCTGGCTTGTTCCCCCTGCTTTCTTTCAGTGGGGAGATAAGAATAAGACAAATGCTCACACTTCCTCTACAGTTTCTACTTCTTCTGTGCAAGCTTTGCTCCATTTTTCTTCTCTGCAGGGAAACTGGCTGATCTCAAAAACCGGGAAAACTCTCTTCCAGTCCTAGTCCGACTGTGCTGTCTCCACTCAGGCTGTTATTCCTTCAGAACAGAGAGTTTTGAATGCAAAAGCAAGGGACAATCTACTTGTTTCTTTCACTTAAAACATAGCTGTATGTTTTCACATAGAACCAGGCTGGGGTTGGATGTGAGTTCAAGGCCTGGAGCCTATTATATAGGTCAGGCTGGCCTTGAACTCAGAGATCTGCTTGCCTCTACCTCTTGAATGCTTGGAATAAAGTCGCGTGCCACTGCATGTGCCACCATGTCCAGCTCCTCTAAAGTAAATTTTTATGATACACCGAAATATTTCCAAAGCCCTTCACATACATTAGAATGGCTATAATATTTTTTTCAAACATGGGAAATAACTGGCACTGGCCAGGATGTGGAGAGCCTGGGACCCTCCTGCACAGCCTGTGTGGTGAGAAAGTGGGTGCACATGCACGGAAAATATTTTGGCAGTTCTTCAAAAAGTTACATATGAAATTACCATATGCCCCAGCTTCTGAGTACATCCCCCGGACAACTGAAAGTAGGGGTGCAAACAGATCATTGCATTTTTTTTTTTTTTTTTTTTTTTTTTTTTGCTTATAGCAATGACAGTCTCACTTGCCAAAAGGTAGAATAACCTAGATGTTCACCAACATTGGAATGGGTAAACAGATGCATGGTATGTATACACAGTAGAATATTAGTAAGCCTTAAAGAAGAATCAGAGCCTTTCCGCCGGGGCAGCCATCTTCCAATAACTCGCCGAAATGACGAACACAAAAGGAAAGAGGAGGGGTACTCGGTATATGTTCTCTAGACCTTTTAGGAAACATGGAGTCGTTCCTTTGGCCACATACATGCTAATCTACAAGAAGGGTGATATTGTAGACATCAAGGGAATGGGCACTGTTCAAAAAGGAATGCCCCATAAGTGTTACCATGGCAAAACCGGAAGAGTCTACAATGTCACCCAGCATGCCGTGGGCATCATTGTAAACAAGCAAGTTAAAGGCAAGATTCTGGCCAAGAGGATCAATGTGCAGATTGAGCACATCAAGCACTCAAAGAGCAGAGACAGCTTCCTGAAGCGGGTGAAGGAGAACGATCAGAAGAAAAAGGAAGCCAAAGAGAAGGGCACCTGGGTTCAGCTGAAGCGCCAGCCTGCGCCACCCAGAGAAGCCCACTTTGTGAGGACTAACGGAAAGGAGCCTGAGCTGCTGGAGCCCATTCCATACGAATTCATGGCCTAATGTATACAAAGGAAATAAAGAACCTGGACTGCAAAGTCTTCTCCTTAAAAAAAAAAAAAAGAAGAAGAAGAAGAATCAGAGCTGGAGAGAATGGCTCAGTTATATGCTTACAGTGGAAACATAAGGACCCGAGTCTTCAGAACACACATTAAAAACCAAACTGACGGGGTTGGGGATTTAGCTCAGTGGTAGAGCGCTTGCTTAGCAAGCAAAAGGCCCTGGGTTCAGTCCCCAGCTCCGAAAAAAAAGAAAAAAAAAAAAAACCAAAAACAAACTGACAGTAAGAACAACGACTTGCTGCGGTAACACATGCTTTCAATCCCAGCACTGGGGAGCTCAACAGTCAGCAAGTCCCAATTACTTGGAAAGCTCCAGGCCAGTGAGACCTTCTGCCTCAGAAAATAAGGCTGACGTATTCCTGAGAATAATGCATGAGGTTGTTTTCTGGCCTCCAAGTGCATGGGCACGCATTGAGGTTCGAATACATTTACCCACATGAAATACACACACGCACACACACACACACACACACACACACACACACACACACACACACACACACACGCAAGAATGCAAGTCTGATGACTGTTATAACTTGAAACCATCTTAATAATAAGTCAGACATAAAAGCAGTACTGTTAAATAATTCTACTAAATATCTAGTTTGTTTTGCTTTGTTTGCTTGACATAGACTGCTCAGACTGGTCTTGAACCTGCCGGGTAGCAGAGAATGGCCTTTACCTGGTCTTCCCCTGCTTTATATCCCGTGTTGAGACTAAAGGCATGAGTCACCGTGGCCTGCTACACTAAGTGTCTAGAGTAGGCAGAGTCAGAGACAGAAAGTAGGAGAATGTGGAGTTAGAATGTTCAGAATTTTTATTAGTGTGATGATAAAAACCTGTAAACATACCCTGATAATGATTGTACAACACCGACCAGGTAATCTATGCTACTGCTGTAGGAATTACTTCATTCATGGGGCTTTCTTCTCCGTCTTAGACCATTCGGTTCCCAGATAAAAGCCACAAAGCCTTTATTTTTATGGTAAGCTTTTTAAAACCCTAGATCTGGGCAGAGATCTACCTTCTAAGCCACTAGCATCTACCTCCCTATCAATAACCCCGAGTTATAACTTGCCATCTGGGTCACTCTCAACTCTAACAGGCCAGTCCTTAAGGCCATGTTTTCATGACTCACCTACCCCATTATGTCTTTCCCCTTCTCTTCCTTTTCTTTCTTGATTCTCCTGTCTCAGACCCCAAGCCCGGTAACTAAAACTCTACCCATCTCTCTTCTGCCCAGCTGTAGGCATCTTTATTGACCAATCAGGGATAACTTGACGGGCAAGATTATACAGTGTCACTTAGTGTATGTGAGGACCTCCTCATCCCTGAGGCAACCAGAACTAGTATTTAGCATTACACTACATAGTTTGAAATTAAATCAATGATTTTAATTAAGGCGCAAGGTTTGCCCCCCCCCCCACTACAGAGTCTGGTAAATCTGTGAATTCATTCGTGGGTACAGAATTCAGCATTACAACACACAGCAATAGACCAAGCCTCAATAACTTGTCTGTTTAAAGATAGTGACCAGTGGCTCAGCAGGTAAAGGTGCTTAACACTCAAGCCTGCCAACCAGGCTTGGTTCAACCAAGTTCAATCCAGACTTGGTTCCCAAATGATCACATTTACTGTCATGGTTTCAAGATGCTTATGGAGGAAAAGATTTGCAAGGGCAGAGCAGACACAGCTGTGCAGACAGACCTGAAACATCTGGCTTGCTTTGTTTCTCTGAGTATGAACTCCAGAAACTCCAGAGATATGGGTCCACATACTGAGATTTAATTTATTTTAGAAATTTATTTTAGACCTTCTCAGCCCACCCCTCCTTCTTCTCTCCAGATGACACAGGATCAATGTTAAGAAACAAAAAGGGGCTGGAGAGATGACTCAGTGGTTCTCAGCCAAAGAAAACCCAGGTTTGAGTGCCCTTAGCTTTTAACCTTCACTGTCTGCTGTCTGTTGCTCACTGGCCAGTGTTTCTACCCCACACCAGGCAGTTCTTAACTCCCTCTAACTCTAGCTGCCTCAGGATGCAACAAAGGTACCAAAGGAGCTTCACTTACATACATACCCGGACCTTAAATGTCTGATCTTCCTGTGGTACCACCAATTTAAGCTTATCCCCGACTAGCTTAACAATGAATGAGACTCAGAGTACGGTTATTTGATTTGATTTTGACAATTTCTGGTGTGTGTGGGATTGGGGGGGGGTTAACCCCGGAGTGTGTGGTTGGGGGGTAACCCCTGATCTACTCTTCTAACTATGGATCTGGCCACCTCCCCAGCGATGTACCCCAGCGATGTGCTGTTTCTCCTGGCCACACGCTCATGGTCTTTCTCCACTCATGGCAGCTTTCTCCTCTCCTCTCCTCTCCTCTCCTTCTCCCTCTATCTCTCCTCATCTTCCCTCGTTCCTCTCTCTTCTCCACCCCCAACCAGGTAACTCACAGCCCACCTATCTCTAATCCCTTCAGTAATCGTCTGTAACCAACTTTAATTAAACAATAGTTTTAAATAGAGGAAGAAGATTTGTGCAACGAAAGCTTGTGAATGTGAGAACTCACTTGTAGGCCTTAGGGTACAGAATTTAGCACTGCAACCCCTAACAGCAGACCAACCTCAGCTTCTTCCCGCCTCTGCAGTGCCTGCATTGCAGGCATGTGCTGCCATGCCACATTTATTTGGTTCCTATCACATTTATGTGGTTCTGAGAACCACATACGCTAGATAAGGATTTGATCAAATGAGCTGCAGCCCTAGCCCAATAGGTCTTGATTAATAGAATGTTGTGGATAGTAATCAGGGAGAACTTAAAGAAGGAAAAGAAAATCTATGGACAGTGATTGCAAACATGTCCAGAAATTTTATTTTCTGTAGACCTGACTGAGTGTGAGAGGTGAGAATTAGACTTTTCCTATATGCAGCTTTCCTAAGTGGCTAGAACTTGCTCTGTGGTGTTTTGGAGTCCCATAGGTCACTGATGGTATAGCTTATATGGTGTGATGATGTGCGGTAGCATAGCTATGTCTTGAAAATTCTGTTTTAGGACCCATGCAGCCATTGCTCTGTGGTGGATCAGTCTTGACCTTGGTCTTTGGGAAAATACTTCAGATTTAGGACAAAAACGGTCCATACGACCATTTCAATATTCCCGTGTGTACCAGAGGCGAGGAGGACAGTGCAGGGCTGTAGTGGGAATAACTGTGAGGTCAGGGCAGGAGGATGTGATTTCAAGACCAGCATATGCTACAAAGCAATATCCTGACCCCATCAAAACATAGTAAGAGACAACAGCAGAAAGTTGTCCAGTTCAGGCTACCATACAGATGAGACTGCATCACCTTACTTTTTTCATTGACTTTACTATATTGGGGATCAAGCCTAAGGGCCCTCAGCCGCGAGGCAATCGCACTCCGCAATTGAGCTCATTCCTGTCTCCACTTAGATAGGTTTGTTCTGTTAAAATTTTAAGACAGAGTCTAAGTTGTTTGGGCTGTGATTGAGTTCCCTCTGTCGGTCTGGCAGGTCTGACTCTGTGACCCTCATACTGCCTCCTCAGTAGTTGGGATGATGGGCCTGTGCCGCCCATGCACCCTTCTCCTGAAGGAATTCACATGTTTATTAAACATAACATGAGACACAGAAGGGTCATTATGGAGTCTAAGGTGATAAGTTCCTAGCAACCTCAGGGGTCTGAAATGGAGTTTTTCTAGTTATCTATGATACTTGTATAATAAACCACTTCAACCTTAGTGATGGTAATACGTAGTGAGAGTTTTGGTTCCTTAAAAAAAAACATAGAAAAATTATAAGAATGTATTTTCATTTTAATCCCCAGTGTGGGATATGGGGTGGTTCACAGCAGCTGGTTACGATTTGCCTCATGCTCTAGCAGGGGTGTAATTTTGCCGGCTGTAGAGAGTTTTGGCAAGTGTGTGATGTTTGAAATTCTGAGGACTTTTCAGAGGGTACATAAATGCTAGAGGCCTGAGAGGTAGGGCTGTTGTTGTTGTTGGATTGCTGTTGGTTAAGTAGTTGTGTGAAAAGAAGAAACAAGAAGAAATTAGATATCCTGAGGGCAAAGATCAAACCTGTCCCAAGGAACTTGATCCACCACTCAGCAGGAAGTGGTCCAGGGATAATGCTGCCCCCTTCCCCTTTATCCTTTATTCTCTCCTATCTAGTGTTAGGTAGAGGGTTGAAAGGGAGGAGGAAGAGGCTTGGAGAAGGCTGGATGAAAAAGGAAACCACAAAGTAGCCAAAGGTCCAGCTACAGTAATATAAAAGTAACTTTTGTTCTCCTAATGTAACTGTTCTCTCTGAGGCTCACTGCTTCCCTCTGCTAGCCTAGGCCTAGTCCTGGAAGCTTCCAGCCTCCTTAAAATTTTATCTAGGCCTAGAATGTTTTCAGCCTCTGAGACTTAATGCTGAATAAGCTCACCTTCCTAGTTCTTTCTGATCTTTGGCTGTCAACTTTGGATGTTCTGACTTAAAACTCCTCTCCATGTTGACTGATTCAAATTGGCTTCTTTCTTAGCCTCTGATTTTTTTTTCTCTGTTTGGCCTTATATTAACTTTGGCAATATGTTCTCTCTTCAGTCTCTCTTTCTGTAAAACTCTCCCGGTAAAACTACTTCCTTCTCCCTCTCTGTGCTACTCTACTCTCCCTCTCAGCTCCAGTGAATTGCTCTCCACGAACTCTACTGTATTCCTGGGCTGTATTCTCCCTGTACTGTATGTCTCTCCCTTAAGTAGCTTCCCTTTCCTCTCTTCTGGTGAGCATAGACATAACCTATTCGGTTAACTCTTTCTCTGATTCATCACTTTTTCTGCCACTCAATTAGACATCTCTTTAAAACATGAGTGCTTCCTTCTACAAACTAACTTTTCCTTTATTGTTTGGGATTAAAGGTGAATACTAAGTGTCTATATTCCAGCCAGAGGAAATAAAGGTGTGTGCCAAGAGCACAACAGAGATACCTGTCCCAGCTTTGTGACGCTTGGGCCCTTATCTGGAAAATCAAGAGTGACTCAAATGAGTTAGAATTATCTGGAAGAGTTCAAACATCTAGCAGAGTTCAGAGACATAATTCAGTTGGTAAAATGTTTACCAATCATTCATAACAACCTAGGTTCAACCCCAGCATAAAGTAAATGGGGGTGTGGTGAATATATATATATATATATACACATATATATATACATATATATATATGTTCATATTCCAGCCTTGAGAAATTAGAATCAGGAGGATTAGAAATTTAAGGTCAGCCTAAGTGCCTTTAATCTTTAATCTCAGCACTTAGGAGGCTAAGGCAGGTAGATCTCTGAGTTTGAGGATAACCTGGTCTATAGAACAAGTTCCAGGATAGCCTGGGCTACCCAGAGAAACCTTGTCTTGAAAAGTTCCCCCCACCCCAGACAAATAAAAAGTTGCTCAAGGTCATCCCCTGCTACACAGCCAGGGTGAGATTGGTCTGGAGTGTCTAAGACCATTCCTCAGTTCAACAAAATAGCTGGTCATGACTAGCATGACTCTGGGACCATTGGCCAGTAGGGACACATAAAGCCTTCCATGTGGCCTGAGGGCTCTTTCAGGGTATGTTAACCTAACCGTAGTTGATTTTTTTTCACCTGGTGTCTGGGATCTAAGTAAATTTCCAGAGGACAAGGTACAGTCTATGTGGAGTCAAAAAAGATCTTAAATCAAGCAGCCTCTGCTCTACTGGACAGCATAGAAACAGCCCATCCAGTTTTACTTTTCATTATTTAATGTGTATGGGTGCTTTGCCTCCATGTATGTCTGTGCACCATGTGCATGTTTAGTGCCTGCAGAGGCCAGAAGAGGGCCTTGGATTCCCCTGGAAATGGCGTTACTGATGCCTGTGAGCTAACATGTAGGTGGTGGGGCTCAAACTTTGTTCTTCCAAAAAAGCAGTCAGTGCCCTTAGGCATCAAGCTTTCTCTCTAGGTCCTAACACATCCAATTTTAAGGCAAAAAATTCAGATGCTTTCTCTCTCTATGATGGGAACTCATAATTAACCATAATTGAAGACTCATATGTTTGGTGTGGTGGTGAACACTTTTAACCCCAGCACTCAGGAAGTAGAGGCAGGAGGATCTCTGAGTTCTAGACCAGCCTGGTCTATATAATGACATCCTGTCTCAAATGTCTCAAAATACAAAGTAAAATGGAAAAGGAAACAAGAAAACCACATCTGTCATAATGTACAGGATTAGCATCTCAGGAACACTTTTAAAGGATTTTAAAAATTATATCTATGTTTATTTTTTATGCATATGTGTGTTTGCTTGCATGCGTTTATGTGCAGCATGTGCATGCAGAGAGAGGCCTGTGGAAGCCAGAGAAGGCACTGGATTCCCTGGGACTGGAGCTGTAGGTGGTCATGATCTGCCATGTGGATGCTAGGAACTGACCTCAAGCTCTCTGCAAGAGCCACAAGTCCTCTTAGCCACTGAACCTTCTCCAGCCCCACGTCAGCAATGTTTTAGTGCCAGGCTTGGTCTTAGGATATCTCTGTGTATGGTATTTCCTGGCAAATATGAAGCTATCAGCTATTAAGGCTTAAAGGTAATTTGATGAGCTATACATTTAGCTTTGTAACATAAAGCTTCATCAAAATATGTAGCTTAGCAGGCCTCTTCTATACCCCATGGTTCTGGAGCAGGGACTACAAAATTCTAGATCTTCTGGCTTGTCCCCTCTGGTTGTGGTCTTTCTGATTCATGTAGCTCGTCCTTTTTTTCTTCACTTCCATCTCCTAGATAAAATCCAAGGATGTTACTATCACATATAAGCCCCTTTATGAGCTGGCCCCAACCATTAGGCCCCCAACATCAGGCAGATTCTATGCTACAGTCTAAAATATCAAAATCAGCGCTGCATTACTATTCTCATTTGTTGGGATCTGGGGATTGCTGCCTAAACTACTCAGACACTGATCTCAGTTAAACAGAGCTGGTTTACTGAATTCACACCACAAGACTGATTGGTCAGACTGGGGAGCTGAACTTCCAATCTGGAGCCAAGATTCTACAGAGCATGTAAGCCTGAGATCTACAAACATAGACTGTAGGGATAGGAGACTTCCTTAGGAACATGTCTTTGTTGAACATTTATCCTGTTCTCATTGGTTGGGGTATTCAGTTGTGGCAGGGGACTTGCCTTGCCTAACATTTATGTTGTAACTTGCTAACCAGGATGTCAGTTACCCATATACATGGATGTATATGGGATGTCTGTTCCCAGGGAGGTCTTGGGAATTCAAACTTTATTTGTCCTCTATGCAAAATGGAAGTTTTACTCCAAATGGCTTCTTAGGGCTTGGTGCAGGTATCTCTCTTATGTTGGGGTCCATCCCAGGGCCAGCTTCCTTCTAAAGGCAAGAAACCATAAAGCTCACACATAAGTTCATGAAGCACTGTTGGGGACTTGCACTGGGCCAAGCTTATTGTGGCTAACCATAGAAAGAAAGCAATTCTAACTGACTTCTTTTTTTTTTTTTTTTTTTTTGGTTCTTTTTTTTTTCGGAGCTGGGAACCGAACCCAGGGCCTTGCGCTTCCTAGGTAAGCGCTCTACCACTGAGCTAAATCCCCAGCCCTCTAACTGACTTCTATTGTGATTGATTTCCAAGAACATCAAAGCACAGACTATAACAGAATCTGCAATCAACCCGTTCATGAGAAAGTTTTCTGGTAACAGCCCATGAGAATGAATGGCTAGATAGGCAGCAGTTACCTAGGCCTTAACAAGTTCGAAGCCTTGTTCTGATAAATCTTATACATCCCCTGGGAACAAAGTGTTTACTCATTTGCTAACAGTCCATTCTAAAAACTGCTTCATTTCCACTGAATTCTCTCTTTGGTCAATTCTTGGGGGCTCAAGCCTGCAAATGAATCCTATGGAGTCACTGTCCTTCTTTGGTTCTGGAGTCTATATAGTGTCCTGTGAGCTATGAGAGTGTCAGGGGATTAAAACTGGGTCCTCTGGAAGAAGTCCGTTCTCTTACTGACTGAGCCATCTCTCTAGCTCCTGCAACTCTGTAGATCCTCCTGCCTTTACCTCCTGAGGGTGTGCACCACCACTACTCACCCCACCGGTGGCCCAGGCTGTGTCCTCTTGACCAAGGCTCCCAAGGACATCTCATATGTTTTTAATAACTTTGTTTCAAATCTTTAAAGGAATCAAGAAGTCTCTTCCTAAAATAAAGGTGGCGTTCAAATCTAGAGCCTTGTGCATACCAGGCCCTAGCTTCACCACCAAGCTACTCCTAACTCTATTTTTAAATCTCTAATTTTGACTATCAGCATCTAAGATTTTACAGGGATGGCGATGGATATGTTTGTCTGACACCCTCCATCTACTCACAGAATCTGTGTCCCAGTTCTGATTCTGACTAAATATCCTAAGGGATCTGCATTCTTTCATGCATCCCTTGAGTGCAGATGCTGGGTAAAATATAGCTATTCATTTAAACTGGAATTGCAGATAGATAATATTTTTTTTTTTGGTTCTTTTTTTCGGAGCTGGGGACCGAATCCAGGGCCTTGTGCTTCCTAGGCAAGCGCTCTACCACTGAGCTAAATCCCCAACCCCGATAATAATGTTTTTAATATGTCATAATGAATAGTTATGCATTTTTATATGAAAGGGCTCCAAACATATATTTGAGCTTGGAAATTAATGCAGGATTTGCTAAAGGAACTTTGCTTTTTCTTTCTTTCTTTTGTTGGTGTTTTGTTTTTTGACACAGAATTTCTCTGTGTAACCCTGGCTGTCCTTTGTAGACCAGGCTGAACCAGGCTGGCCTTGAGATATGTGGTATATGCCACCACAGCTCAGCGGAACTATGTTCTTTATGACTCCAAAGGCATAGGTAAAACTACATCATGGCTCACACATTTTATTTTTTTTTAATTTTTATTTATTTATTTATTTATTTTCTTTTTTTCGGAGCTGGGGACTGAACCCAGGGCCTTGCACTTGCTAGGCAAGCGCTCTACCACTGAGCCAAATCCCCAACCCTATTTATTTTATATATAAGTACACTGTAGCTGTAGTCAGACACACCAGAGGAGGGCATCAGATCTCATTACAGATGGTTGTGAGCCACCATGTGTGAACCCAGGACCTCTAGAAGAGCAGTCTGTGCTCTTAATGGCTGAGCCATCTCTCCAGCCCAGCTCACACGTTTTAAAAATGTTCAACAGAACTTGGCTGCAGGAGACTGTAGCCCTAGCTTGAGCAGACTGAGACAAGGCTGCCTGTTCCATGTCAGGTTGGACTCTAAAGCAAAACTCCAGATCTAATTCTGACAGATAGACAAACAAACAAACAAAAACCCCACAAAACAAAACAACAAAAATTTGAGTTCACTTCTATCCACCTGCCCCCACACCTATCCCTTGTCTTGCAAGTTTAAATTCAAGGCAAACAAAGTGTTGTTTCAGGCTAGTCATGCCCATAAGTGGGACCCTGACTCAAAATAATCAATCAAAGGGCATTTTAGAGGTTTCTATGTAATTTTTTTTTAACTTGATAAATCTGTTAACCCTATTTTGAGGCTGACTACAGCCTTCCCAGGTTTGTCAATTGTGGAATAAGAAATCACGAAGACTGAAGAAGTTTAAATGTGTGCTATGATTAATTGGTTTCACTGGATTTAAAGTGCATTCCTCCATTTGTTTGGCATGGATTCTCAGACGACTAGAAGAATTTGGTAGGCAAGCCAAAACATAAATACAATTACTAATTTTTTTCAGTGTGAAACGGGGCTTGAATAGTTGATCAATGGTTAAAAAAAAAATGCTTGTGCTCACGAAGTGACAGCTTTGGCAACCATCTATGATCCTAGCACTAGCAAGGCAGAGGCAGCTGGATCTCTGTGAATTGAGGCCAGCCTGGTCTACAGATAAAGTTCTAGGAGAGCCAGGGCACGTGAGACAAATGTTGATTGACTGCAAAAAAATTTTTTTAACTTCTTTAAAAAAATAAATGAACATACCAAAAAGCTACAATGTAAGTGGTTTTACAATGAAATTCAAGCTTCCCCTCCCCAATGACCCCTAGCTACAGTACAAGTCTCAATAAAATTTAAGTGGGGGGTGAGGGCTGGGAGTACTGGGCCTAAGGAAGGATTTGTAGCGTTAAGTGAATTCCTTGAATGTGTAATTTTTCAATATTCAGACTACCATGCATTTCTTTTCTCTTGAGACCAGGTCTCACTACCGCCCTGACAGGCCTGGAGCTCACAGAAATCCACCTGCCTCTGGGGTGCTGGCATAAAAGTGATGGACCTCCACATCCATCAATACAGATTTTCTTTGCGACCGTGAACTCAGGAGATACCCCTGCCTCTGCCTCTTTTTTTTTGTTTGTTTGTTTTTTTTTTTTCCGGAGCTGGGGGCCGAACCCACGGCCTTGCGCTTCCTAGGCAAGCGCTCTACCACTGAGCTAAATCCCCAACCCCTCTGCCTCTGCCTCTGCCTCTTAAATGAGAGTGCACCACCACGCCCGGGCCCCACTGTGCACTTTTGTGAAAAAAGATCAGTTCTAAAGTTAGTTGATCTAAAAGATCAATTCTTAAAGTTGAAGAGAGCTCTCGCCTAAAAACTCACTGAAAAGAGGCTGTGCTGGAAAGCCACAGCACAGTGAGTATGCCATCCCAACTAATCCCAAGTCTCCTCAGTGCCTCGCCCTTTAGGAACTCGCACCCAGTGCCTCCCAGGCGGTCCCGGCTCTTTCTCCGCAAGTTTTCCGCCTGCCGCATTCCTTCCCGGGCGCGTCGGCGCGCGCTGACGTCACGACGCCGCACACGCAGCCCCGCCCATGCAGAGCTGAGCGCCTGGACGGAACTGGGCTCGTTCTTCTGTTGGGAATGTGAGGCTCTCGGTTCGGTCGTGCTCTGCGTTCGTCCGGATCTTCCCTGTCCGCCGCTGCCGCGCCACTGCCACCGCTAGCACCGTCTGCCCTTAGTCCGCGCGCACACGCGGAGGCCGGGCAGCCGGGTCCGAGAGGCGCGCGCCTTCGTGGTCGCCGCCCCTCGGAAGCCTCCGGAGCCTCACACACGGGTTCGCTACGGAGGGAGGCGGAGGCCTGCGGGAGGAGGCGGAGGAGGAGCGAGGGAAGATGGCGGCCGTGGAGCTCGAGTGGATCCCGGAGACGCTCTACAACACCGCCATCTCCGCTGTCGTGGACAACTACATCCGCTCGCGCCGCGACATCCGCTCCTTGCCGGAGAATATCCAGTTCGACGTTTACTACAAGGTACGGCCGATCTCCTCGATCGGACCCTGCTGCCGCTCCCGGGCCGCACCCCCTTCCACGTCCACGTCCCGGCCGGTAGCCCTCGAGTCAGGGTCCGCTGCGGTGGCCGCTTTCCGCTATCCCACCACCCTCCACCCTCGCGTCTGCCTCCGGATCTGTGTGCCCGGGGGTTCTTGTGCGAGTGCTACTGGCCATCCCCTTCGGGGCCCCACGGTAGGCCTGCGGGAAATGCCTGGCCCGGCCGGGTCCCACCCGGTCCTCTTGTCGCTGGGGTATTTTCTACCCTGTCCTCTCTAGGGTTAGCATCAGCTGGACTTTTTTTGCTCCGCTTGACTCTCAATTCTCCCTACTTTGTCATCTCGGCGGTCCTCTTTACCGGAGTAACTGCTTTCTTCTTCTTTTTTTCCTTCCCTTCACTCTTCGGAGTTCCGTCCTTTTTCCTTTCTCTCAATCCTAAGTGATTTAGTTAGGGATCATTGGAAGTGGTCTGTGGGCTTCATTTGCATACCCTTGAAAGCTTTTGTGTGGTTTCGGGTTTTGTTTTGGCTTTTTTTTTGGTTTACACTTTGTGTTGGATTGGGAATTTTGTTAATAGACTGGTTCCTTAGAAAGGACTCTGGGAAATTTTCTGAAAGCAAGAAGTAGAAATCTAAATTATGCCCATGTGTATGAAAAGTGCGATTTTTGAGTCGCTCCCCCTCAAAAATCTGAACAGAAAGTCTTAAGTTGCTCTCCAAGGAGTTTCAAGGGTAAGTGTCCTTAGACGTGGACAATTTTTGCAGTGTTCTGAGAGGGAGGAGAACTTTATGGACTCGGAGCCTCCCTTTTCCTCTCCCCCACATTTGAGTGTGAACACTGGCCTTATTCAGTGATCCTTGCTTTGAGTCAGCGAGAACTTCAGTTTCCAGTAGCCACTTTTGCAAAATATGACCAGTAAAGGTTTTATTGTATTTTTAGATCTTTAGTATTACTTGATTAGTTAGTTGTCTCCCAAAAGTGTAATTTGATATTTAGCAGATTTGTATGTGCTTATATTTGTTTGGTGTTTTAGGGCGTTTGTTTTATTAGAAAACAAACTGCTTTTTCCAGCTTGAGGACATTTTTTCAGAATTAGCAACTGACATACTGCAGTCTATAAAACCTTGCTGCTTTGCACCAACGCTTAACAGGTAAAAATCAGTCCCCTCCTAAATATCTGGAGAAGATTCATTTTGACAGCATGTGTTAAAATTTTTGGATTTAGAAGGAAACTTCCCACCATTCCAAATGGTTTTGAAACATTGATCACTTGTGTGTGACTGATGTTAATTTTATGTCTTTAAGCTACATTGGTCCCAAGGACAAATTAATTTGCTTTTCTCAACCTGGAAAACTGCTGCAGTATATGCTATTTCTGTCGATTTTATTAAGTAATATGCATACATAGACACCTTCTAGAGCAAATCATTGGGAATCTAGCCAGTAAAAATACCCTTACTCTCTGAATTCTGTCAAAATGCTTTTAGTATCTTTTAGTGCCTTTCACTAAAATTCAAGGCTTTCCTTTGAAGATTATAGTTAGTGAATGTGAAGTTAGTGTTTTGGACGTGTGTTCTGTCTCTGTGTAGTTCAGAGTTTTCATACTGCTTTTTTGGGAAGATTTTGTTTTACAGTCAGATACTTGATGTGAACCTTAGTGCGGGGTTTGGAGCTGTGTTAAGTACTGTCATCTGTTACTTTGTTTATAACTAATTCACCGTAAGGTAGAGTGTAACCCTGCTAAAACCTTATTTCCTTTTCCTTTTTTCTTTTTAAATAAGAATTATTTGTTTTATTTATGAGTACACACTGTCACTATCTTCAGACACACCAGAAGAAGACATCAGATTCCATTACAGATGGTTGCGAGCCACCAGGTGTTTGCTGGGAATTGAACTCAGGACCTGGAAGAAGTCAGTGCTCTTAACCACTGAGCCACTGAGCCATCTCTCCAGCCCCCCCCCCCCTTTTTTTTAAATGCTCTTGCTGTTCTGGAAGTTGAAACTAGAATTTAGCTCATGCTAGGCAAGCATTCTAGTACATCCCCAGATTTTTCTTAACTTTTTTTTTTTTTAAGATTTTTATTTATTATATGTAAGTACAATGTAGCTGTCTTCAGACACACCAGAAGAGGGCACCAGATCCCATTACAGATGGTTGTGAGCCACCATGTGGTTGCTAGGAATTGAACTCAGGACCTCTGGAAGAGCAGACAGTGCTCATCTCTCCAGTCCTTCTCTTAACATTTTATGTATTTACTTTGAGACAGGATTTCAACTCCGTGGCTGGCCTGGAACTCTGTGAAGACCAGACTGGCTTCGTGACTCAGAGAGATACAGCTGCCTCTGCCTCCCTCCTGGTACTGAGATTTAAGCCTGTGCTACAGGGGCTTAGAGCCAGACAAATCTCTGAGAGTTGAGGCCAGCTTGGCCTATATATACACGAGGAGTTCCAAGCTAGTCAGAACCTTGTTTTAAAGGGGGGTGGGAGGGAGGGCTTGTTTTAAAAAAAATAGATAGGAGATGTAATCCTAAATTCAAAGAACATACCCTCAGTCATACCTGAAGTGAGCAGCAGATTAGATGGAAGCATTTCCGTTCTCTGATCCCTATACCCTGGGTCTCCTTGACCAGAAGTATAGTTGGGAGCAGCTCCCAGAGCTGCTCCAACACTTCAAGATGGAACCATACCCGGACCTCCAGGATCAAAAGATCATGGCCACCAGACTTAAACTAGAGGAGGAGCAAGTTGAGGCTTGGTTCATTCAGCGATCCTTGGAGCAGGAAATGTGCCCTCCCTTGGCCAGGCTGCAGCAGTCTGGGATGATACCTCTTCTGCTACCCATAAAGCCCTCTGCTGCCAGCCGCCAAGCTAGAAGTAGAGGCTCATTCCCATCAGTCCGCCTGAGTGCTCAACCAGCTGTAAGCACAGTTGCTGATCCTCCTTCCCCGTGGGGCCACTCCAACATGCAGCACAAAAACCTCCCTCACAACACTCACTCCTTTCCAGACTCCTGGCTGCACCAAACTCACCAAATGGTGGATGCATTCTAGACACCTCAGGGTCAATGTTTGAATACCTGGGTGCCCTGACAGATGGCATTGGACAGAAACGGTGTGCCAGATGCTGAGTCTCCAACTGGGGCTCCTCTAGAACCTGCAGGGCCACACCCCACAGAGGTCCATCTCTGGCTGAAGCCTATACTTCCAATTCTTTTTTTTTTTTTTTTTTTTTGGTTCTTTTTTTCGGAGCTGGGGACCGAACCCAGGGCCTTGCGCTTCCTAGGTAAGCGCTCTACCACTGAGCTAAATCCCCAGCCCCCTTCCAATTCTTTTAACAACCTCCTCTCAAAGATGGTATACTTCAGGCAGCTATCAACTCAATACGTAGCACAGTAGGACACTGACTTCTCGCCTCCTTTCCATGGCATGTTTACAGACTGATATATACTGCCAGAAGCACCATTGTCCATGAGATTAACTAGTTAAAAAGGCTAGCCTTTTCTTTCTCCGTGACTTTGATCATTCATTTTGTGCCAATAAGTATTGTGTGTGTGTGTGTGTGTGTGTGTGTGTGTGTGTGTGTGTGTGTGTGTGTGTTGGGGCTTCTGAGGCACCTGCTTGAGGATTTAGATCTGGGAGTGGCTCATTGATAAAATGAAATTGTTGATGAGTAAAATTGATTTTAAAAAAATAAATAAAAATAAAGGCCTAAACCACTACCTTGGCAGCTTTTTATTTTGATACGATCGTTCATGAAGTTTCCTGGTATGGCCTTGAATGAACTCAGTAGTCCTATCAGGCCTTGAAATGCTTCCTGACTCCCAAGTAGCTAGGCTTACAAACTTGTACCACCATGTCCAGTTTAGGTGGCTTTTTAAAATAGCGTGTATTCTGGCTGTAGAATGGCGAAGTGGTTGAGAACCATCTGTGGTGTTGCACTGAGTCTTTAATCCTAGTACCTGGACTGGGAGGCAGTCAGATCTCTGTGAGTTCTAAGCCAGCCTGATCTTAGACAGCAAGTTCCAGGACAGCCAAAGTTACACAGAAAAACCCTGTCTCAAAACAAAAAAAACCCCAAACCAACCAAATAAAAGATTTTACTTAGTATAAGAAACATTAATTTTCTTGGGAAAAATGAACCAAGAAAAATTTAAACCACTGTGGAGTGTGCACTCAGATAGCGGGGTATGCTGGAAAGCTATATGTTAATTCTCAGTGACACTGGCATAGTCATAGTTAGCAAGAGGTTGAGTATATAGGACAGCCCAGAAATAAACAAAAACAATTTGAAGTTTCATAACATAATGAAGACATATGTTATATTTCAAATCAAATGGGAAGAGATTTTTGAGATGCTGTGTTTAGATAACTGGATGTTTGGTAAGTTAGACAACTACCTCAGATCATGTACCAAAGTGAACACCATGAAGTTATAGTTTTAAATATACTTATTAGAATCAACAGAATAAGTTATCATGTCAGTATCTTACTAAAATTTATTTCTTAAAGTAATTTTAAAGATAATTTACAAATTAAAAAATATCGCATAAAAAGGAATGAAAGGTAAAGGCTGCTTTTCTTGCCAACACTGCAGTGCCATCTTGGCATGGAGAAGACTTTTCTAAGTGTGAAACCAGAAGCCTGGAGAAAGAAGTGTGAGAACCTGAATTCAGCTGTCAGAATAGACAGGAGGGTTTCCTGCAGTAACTGGCCAGCCAGCCAGACCTAATTGGTGAGCTTCAGGCCAGTATAGGACCCTGCTTCAAGAGAACGAGGTGGCCTTGTGTCCCATGTGCACAATTAAAACTTAAGAGAAAAGAAAATTAATAGAAGCCACTAGAGTGTTTGTGGAAATACAAACTGACATATCTTTTTGTTGTTGTTGTTGTTGTTTTGAGACATGGTTTCATTGTGTAGCCCCGGCTGTCCTGGAACTCACAGCTCGACTTCCCTCTGCCTCCTAAGTGCTGGGATTAAAGGCATGTGCCATCACTGCCTGGCTGGCAACATACCATTTTTAGTGTTTAA
The DNA here is from genome assembly GCF_021556685.1 of Rattus norvegicus. NCBI lineage: Eukaryota > Metazoa > Chordata > Mammalia > Rodentia > Muridae > Rattus > Rattus norvegicus. The sequence goes on along the minus strand of NC_141543.1, from coordinate 76,005,923 downwards.
AGTCTATACTTGTGTGTGTTTCATGTATCCATATGTATACCTACATATGGAGGCCGGAGAACAGCCTGGGGTATGTTCAAGATCAGCACCCATCTCTTGACACAATGTCTCATTGGCTACATTGAGTACAGTGTCTCAGGGATCTTACTGCCTCCACCTTCCAGTGCTTCCAGTATTCAGCAGAGGGCGGTCCTTACATGGATGCTAGGATTTTCTCTGGTTCTCATGCTTACAAAGCTAGCAAGCAAGCATGCAAGGATTGATGATTGAGCTAACTCCCCTGCCTCCATTTCCTTCCTCTCTCTGCTCCCCTATCTTCCCTTCTCTTCCCACTCTCTGATATTGTTGATATATGGTCTCCTGTAGCCAAGGCTGCCCTCAAACTCATGAGCTGCTAGCCCAGTGGTTCTTAAACTGTGGGTCGAGATCCTTTTCCGGTTTCATAGCAGATATCCTACATGTTAGATCTTTACATTATGATTCATAACAGTAGCAAAATAACAGTCAGGAAGTAGCATAACTTTATGGTTGGGGTCACCACAGCACGAGGATCTGTATTAAAGGGTTGTAGCATTAGGAAGGGTGAGAACTGCTGATTAGCCGTCTCCTCCTAAGTGGTAGGGTTATAGGCTGATTAGCCGTCTCCTCCTAAGTGGTAGGGTTATAGGTACATGTACCATGCCTGTTGTTTTTTAAGAACTTTTATTTACATTTATTTGTTTTAGAGAGGTGAGTGTTTTCTTGCACTTGTGCATTTGCTCTTACGCCATGCCATTTGTGCACAAGCCAGAAGGACAACATACTGGAGTAATTTCTCTTTCCACTCTTGAGTTCCAGAGACCAAACTCTGGTCAGGTTTGGTGGCAAGTATCTTCACCGGCTGAGCTGCATTGCCTGCCACACTTGATTCTTACTTTACTTTTTAAATGATGTGTGTGCATGTAGGCACGCTTGGAGTACAGAAGCATGGCATCCCCTGAAGCTAGGAGTTAGGTATGGTTATAAATGAACTCGTGTCCTGGGTAAGAACAAGAACAGTGTGTGCTTCTAACTGCTAAGCCATCTTCAGCTCTCCTTCCCTGCTAGAAGTAGAATGCTTGCTAGCGTGTGGAGGTCCTTTTTAGCTAGATCCATGGTACCATAAAATAAACTTTTCATGTTAAACACACAGACAAATAGAATAGGGTGATGGATGGAGCTGCATTTGTCTTGCACACAGCTCTAAAAGTGATCATTTCTTATGTGCATGTAAATACATGTATACACGTTTATTTATTGTGTGCATGCGCATGCAGAGATCAGAGAAACCTTGACAGTGGTTGGTTCTCTCCCTCTACTGTATGTGTTCTGAGGAATCAAACTCAGGTCCTCAGCCTTGGCAGCAAGCCTTTGCCCACTAAAACATCTCGTTAGCACAGAGGAACCATTTCTTATAATCCAGCATGGTAGCATATGCCTGTAATCCTAGCAGTCAGGAGCCTAGGACAGGGTGGGAGTCAGGAATTAAAGGCCAACCTGGTAGCCTGATATAAATAGTGAGATCCTGGTGGTGGTGGTGGTGGTGGTGGTGGTGGTGGTGGTGGTGGTGGTGGTGGTGGTGATGGTGGTGGTGAAAGTCATGTCCTAGCCAGTTTTATTATAGAACCTAATCTCTCACCCATTTACCCCTTCTTTTATTTGGATACAAATCGAGATGATATTGGAACTTTTTTTTCTTTAAATAGATCGTGTAAATTTTTTTTTTTTTAGTTAATCATTCCATTCGTTTATATCAAATGAAATCCCACTTCCTGGTTACCCCTCCACCAGCCCCCACATCTGCTCTCCCCCCTACTCTTTGCCTGTCTGAGAGTGCTCCCCCACCCATACTCTCTCACTCCACTGCTCCAGCATCCCCCTACACTGGGGTATCAAGACTCCCCAGGACCAAGGGCCTTCCCTCCTATTGCTGTCAGACAAGGCCATCCTCTGCTACATCTGTATCTGGAGCCATGGATCCCCCCAGGTACACTCCTTGGTTGGGGGTCTAGACTCTGGGAGAACTGGGTGGTCAGGCCAGCATATGTTGTTCTTCAGTGGAGTTGTAATCCACCTCTGCTCCTCCAGTCCTTCCACCAGCTCCCCCACCAGGTTCCCTGAGCTCCATCTGATGGTTGACTCCAAGCATCCACATCTGCGTTGGTCAGTTGGGGACTTCCTCAGGACCTGCCACACTAGGTTCCTATCAGCAAGCACCTCTTGACCACGGCAACAGTGTAGGGTTTGGTGTCTGCAGACATGATGGATCCCTAGGTGGGACAGTCTGTGGTTGGCCCTTCCTTCAGTCTCTGTTCCATTTTTGTCCCTGTTCTTCCTTTGGACAGGAACATTTCTGGGTTAAAAACTTTGAGATGGGTGGATGGCCTCATCCCTCAATTGGGGGCCGTGCCTATCTGCTGGAAGAGGTCCCTATAGGATCTATCTCCCCCTTTTCTGCACATTTTGGCTAAAGTCATCCCTGTTGGGTCCTGGATGCTTCTGGTGGCTAGCGCCACCCCCCAACCACCCCCGCATATTTTTGTTTGATTTTCTAACCTTCTTTTACCTCTCTCACATCTCTCCAGTGGTGAAACTTTTTGGAGACAAAAATCTCATATAGCTATGGTGGCCTTGAACTTCCTTTGTGGCTAAGAACGGCCCTGTTCTGATCCTTCTGCCTCCCACTCAGTGGGATTACAGACCTGCACTACCATATGCAGGGCTGCAAGCACTCTCCTCAGCTATATCCCCAGCTCCTCTCAGTGGTCCTGGAATATATCTTTTTGTGTGCCTGTGTTGAATGTGTGTAATGATGTGTAATGTATGTGCACTTGCACACATATGTACACCAAGATTAGAGAAGACATTGGGGGTCCGACTTTATCACTCTGCCTTATTAGCTTGAAAATTTGGCACTAGACCTGGAGCTAGACTATAAAGCAGCAAGTTCCTGTCTATGCTCCCACAGTGCTGTGTTATACTCACATGTGGCCATGCCAAGTCTTACGTTGCTGATGGGGATCTGAATTTAGGTCCTCTTTCTTGGGCAGCAGGTACTCTTCTCCACTGAGCAGTCTCCTCAGACCAGATATATCTCTTAAGTCTCTTTTTAGCTGTAAGTTCATTTTCCTCTTTTTTCTTTTCATTTTTTTTCCTTTAGAAATGGGTTATTTTGTTCTGTGACCAGAATTTTATATAGTCTGGAATTTTGATGGTCCGTGTATGAAATATCATTATCTCTCCACCTGGGTACTTTTGTATTTGTCTCTGGGAACTCTGTGTGTGTGTGTGTGTGTGTGTGTGTGTGTGTGTGTGTGTGTGTGTGTGTGCGAGCGCACTCACGTAGTAGAGGCCAGAGGTCAACCTTGGATGTTAATCCTTTTGCTCTGTGAACTTTGTTCCTTTTGTTGTTGTTTGTTTCAGACAGGGTCTTACTATTCAGACCAGGCTGGCCTTGAACTCATAGAGATGATGCCTGTCTCTGCCTCTGCATGCTGGGTTTAGAGGTACATGCGACCATGATCTGCTCCAACTTGGTTTTTGAGAATGGGTCTCTCATAGCCATGTGCACAAGTGTATGGATGTGTACTTTTCTTGCATATGTGCTTGTGTAAGTGTGTGTATGTGTGTTTCAGACTTGCCAGCTAGAGCTTCATAGTGAAATCGTGTTTCAAAAAGGGAAAAAAAGTAGGGGAAATGGGGCTAGTTGGCCAGGAGCTCCAGCCCCATCCCCCACCTCCCTGCCTCCCTGGTGCTGGGATTATAGGAGAGGATGCCTTGCCTAGTATAGATGTTGGGCATTGAACTCAGGTCAACATACTTGCTCTACAGCTGTTTTTGATGACTAAGCCATCTCTTTAGCTCCTTTTTCAATTTTTTTGTTTCTGGTTTTTTGAGACAGCATTAATAGTATGCAATACTATTAGGCTAATACTAGGCATAATAGTATGCCTAGGATTCAGAATCTTCGCACCAGAATTACAGATGTGCACTACCACACTTAACTTTCAGGCCAGGTTTCTGTTTTGTAGCTCTGACTGTCTTGGAACTCACTATGTAAAACTCAGAGATCCATCTGCTTCTGTCTCCCAGGTGCTGAGCTTAACCATCACCAGCTCAAGTTTTATCTTCTTAATTTTTGGCAACTATAGATTTTCTGCATTTGAAAGCTTCAAACTAGCCAGGCAGTGGTGGTGCACATCTTTAATCCCAGCACTCAGGAATCAAATCTCTGTGAGTTTGAGGCCAGCCTAGTCTACAGAGTGAGTTTCAGACAGCCAGGGCTATACAGAGAGACCCTGTCTCGGGAGGAAAAAAAAAAGTAAACACCTATTTTTGTCTATAAATTAAATCAGCCATATTCAGATTTTGTTCTCAAGTTTTCCATTTCCATTTTTGTTATTCTCTATATTCTGTCGTAGAAAAATGAGGTTGCTGTTCCACTAGCTACTAGCACTTTGCTCTAAAAAGTTACTTAGATCACATATGGCAGTTAACAGAGACCCACAACTGGTTATGGTGCAGAGAATAAGGCTGTGGGATGCTTTGCCCATGCTCCTCTTCCCAAGACTCAGGGCTCATTTCAGAATAAGGAACTTAAGCCGTAAGAGTCAGAGGAAGGAGACAACCACAGTGAGACAGCAGGGCAGCTGCACATGTGGACTTGCAGCATCTGTGACAGCGTGCACAAGTCCTGCTCGAGCCAGACTGCATTTCCAGCACGATAGCCACTGGGCGAAGAGTCACTTCTCTTTAAAGATGTGTCCCTTGGAGAGCAGCCCATGCACCGATTAAGAGGATGTGGACAATGCAGACTGGATTCTGGTCTTTTTTTGTTTGTTTTAATTTTCTTTGAAGAGGGCACAAAGTTATGTTGGCAAGGAAGGAAACTGGATATGGAAGAAACTGGGAAAAGGATTGAATAAGATCAAAATACATTATATAATAGTTTCAAAGAATTAATACATATTTTTAAGGGGGCTAGAAAGATGGCTCAGTGGTTAAGAGAAATTACTGTTTTTGTAGAGGACCAAGGTTCAGTTCCCAGCATCCACTTGGTGGATCAGAACGGCCTGTAACTCCAGTTCCGGGGAATATGATGCCACCTTCTGAGCTCTGTGACTCCCCTATGGATGTGGTTCATATATATACATAGTCATGTAACCCAGATAAATACTTTTTTAAAAAAGAAAACAATAAAGCTGAGTACTTAGAAAAATTTGAAAGTTACTGTGAAAAGTTAAGCATTTAAGATTTACTGTTAGATCTTATAAATGTGTCCAAAGCATGGTTGGGATGACATATCTATGTGTAAATATTGTGGTTTTCCTTAGGATCACATTTCCAACTTCTAAACTGTTTAAAAAAATAATAGAATAGCAGTACTGAAAACTTGGTTGCTAACTATAAGCTATAGAGCAGACTGTCTTGAGTCTGTCTCTTCTGAGTTTCAAGTTCATCCAATGGTGGTAACTACCAGTTTACGTTATTCATTCCAGAAATTTAAATGCATATCTAGTACCAGGAATCACGCTAAAGATTGAAGATATAATAGTGACTGAAGCCACTTCATAGATTGTAGAATGTTATGGAGTAATGATTGTTAACAAATGCCTTCCCCCATTTATTCTTTGAAATATAAATACACATTTTTTCATTCTCTATCCCCACTTCCCTTCTCTCCCAGATCAACTCTTCTGTTCCCCCCCCCCCAAAAAAAAAAAAGGAAGAAAGGAAGGAAGGAAAGAAACATCAGGCCTGCAGGGACCTCCGCCACACAAGGTCTAAAAAGATACAATGACTGGACACAAACCCTATCACAGCTGGGTGAGGCAACCCAGGAGGAGGAAAAGGGTCCCGTGTACAGGCCAAAGAGTCAGAGACACCACCTCCACCCCCATTGTTGGCAGTCCCATAAGAACACCAAACTATTCAGCCGTAGGGTATATACAGAGGACCTGGCTCAGACCCATGTAGGTCCCTGTTTGAAATTTGATTTTCTGTGAGCCCCTATGATACCTGCTTAGTTAATTTAGTGGCTTGTGTTCTTGTAGTGTCTGTCCTCTGGCTCCTCCAAGCCTTCCTCCCCCTCTTCTGAGGGCTTCTCCTGTTTCTGCCTAGTGTTTGGCTGTGGGTCCATGCATCTACTCCCATCATTTGCCTCTCTGAAGACAATTGGGGAGAAGACAGTACAGTCTGAGTATAGCAGAGTATCGTTAGGAGTCATTTTTGCTACTTGTGTCTGGTTCTATCCTGAAAAATACTCTCAAGTTAAGTGCTTGTTTGTCTTGAGCCTGCTTCTGAAAGAAGAACACTGCATCATGGGAAAAGTAGAATGAATGGGATCTGAATTGAGAACTCTGAAAGAGCTCCACAAGGAAGTAACGTGTTAGTAGAGACAATGTGAATTATAAATTAACCAAAGAATTCTGGTACTTGTTCTTTTTTTTTTTCTCTTTTTCTTTTTTCTTTTTTTCGGAGCTGGGGACCGAACCCAGGGCCTTGCGCTTGCTAGGCAAGCGCTCTACCACTGAGCTAAATCCCCAACCCCCTGGTACTTGTTCTTAATGTAAGGCAGTGGCACCCAAAAGTCAGACCTGAAAGAGCTAAGGAGGTAGGGATGTAGGAGACTAGGCCAAAAGAAGGAAAAAAGGTGAAGGTAGATGACTTTAGCAGTTGGTTACATTCAAGATTTTGGATTCTTTCTAAAATGCATAGGGAGTGCAATTGCAAGGAAGATTTAAAATGGGAATGGCGTGTTTAGGGTGGTTTTGTTGTTGTTTGAGTTAGAGTCTCCCCATATAGCTTCAACTGGTTTGGAACTTGCTGTGTAGACTAGACTGGCCTCCAGCCTCTGTCCTCTCAGGTGCTGGTTTCAGACCTATGCTACCAGGCCTGCCCAGTTTACGGGTTTGGATGTTAGTTTTGGGGTTTGTTTTTGAGACAGGGCCGTACTAAGTAGCTCTAGCTGGTCTCTAACTCACTGTGCCCACCCCCATTTGCTGTTAGTGTGATTGACAAGGAGGGTTATGGAGGGACCAGATCCGACAGACTGTTAAAGTAATGGAAGTAAAAGAAGGTGGTGGAGGTGGAGATTCTAAAATACAGCATGACTGCAGATACGTAAACTGTTTAATGTATTTGTTTAGTCTTAGCCAGATTCACGTACACACGGATGTATTGCGAATATATTCACTTTTACCATTATCTACCCATTCTGTTGTCCCCATGGTGGCTGAACCTCTGAAGGAAATGGGGGGGAGTGGTGTAGGGAGATACCAGCTTTTTATTGAAAATTTCTAAGTTTTATGTATGCATATATATTGTATATATGGTTAGACACAGCATTCAAACAGAAGTGACATTGCTCCCAGTTTGGGAGGGTGGTTGGGGGGCCTCAGAGAAAGTGTGGTAGGTATGTATCATCAGGCACCTGCCAGTGGGGTAAGGAGGCTCCCTGTCTTGTGTGTTACCTTGTCCGTATCCCCTCAGCACCTCAAGGGCGGAAGGATAAGAGTTGCTTTGCTGGATGATAAGGTCACCAGGATTGAAATTGAAGAGGGATCAGAGAAGCGAGCATTTGCTGAGGAGCCGAGACACTACAGTTCATCGAGGAAGCTGTGGACCTAGGCTTCTAGGAAGGAGAGCCTTGAATCAGGTGCTGACTCCAGAAGAGCCAGGTGGCGTTAGGTGTCATCTGAGATTAGATACCTTTGTGCAGGCATGAGCTTTGATGTCGGAAAACTTGAACTCTGTATAGTTGGGGTTCACTTCCATTACTATTTTATAAAAGAAAGTCTAAGTCTAAGGTTGATAAGCCAGTCGTTTGGAGCAGGGGCTTAGGGGGAGCATACTTACATATGATGTGCATGTATCAACCCTCAGTTGTGTGTGAGTGCATGTGCACATGTGCCATGGAACACTTGTTACAGAGTGTGTATGGAGTCTGAGGATAACCTCCAGCAGGTGTCGGTCCTCACTGTCCTTCTTGTTTTTCTGCTGTGTGCTATTTTCCGTTTCCACATCCTGTCTTCCCCTTAGGGTTGCTGTGATTACAGCCTGGGGATTCAAACTTCTCATGCTTGTATGGCTGATGCTTTACCCACTGAGCCATTGGAAGCTAAGATGTTTGGGGGGTGTCAGTATCTTGGTTTGTACATTTTTGGTTCTGCTTTACATTATTTTGCCCATAAAATTGGAATTTGGTTATAAATTCTCAGCTTTATTTTTCCTTAATTATTCTGTAATGCCTAATTGTCAAGTAAGTATAACTGATGATTGGTACTAGCTCTTATTTTTTTGTAGTACAAAAGTCATTTCCAAGAATAGCAGTTTCCAACTTATGAACCAGGTTTTAGTGGTAATTTGAACGTCATGATTCCACAACATCACAGTTCTACTCCCCTTCCTGATTATGCGGTCCCTCTCCTCACCAGCGCTTGTGGGGTCTGTAGAAATGTGTGCACCTGTTTTCACTTTCTTCTTTCATGTTGGAGATGGAACCTAGGGCTTACTCTGACCTTTTTGTGTGACTGATGATCTTATGCCCATGAGTATGCTTAGTTTGTAGTTTGCTTTCCTGCACAGAGTAAACTGCCTTCCTCTTTTTTTTTTTAAACTAATGTTCTCATCAGTTGAGTTAAATATTAAGGAGCTATAAATACAAAGTGAACTAAGATGATAAGATTCTCTTATGTTTTTGTTTTGTTTTGTTTTTGTATGACTGTTTTGATTGCTTATATATCTGTGTACCATGTGTTTGCCGGGTGCCAAGGAAGCCAGTAGATTGTGTTATAGCCTATGCCATTGGGGTTACAGACAGTTGAGAGCCACCATGTGGGTGCTAGGACTCAAACCTGGGTCTCCTGAAGAGCAGCCAGTTTAACCGATGAGGTATCTCTCCAGCCCTTTTTCATATTTGTTTCTCTTTAAAGATGTTATTGATGAGTTTGACTGTCTGTAGGTTTGTGCGCTTATGTGGAGCTCAGAAGACAGTTGAAGGAGTCAGTCCTCTCTTCCTACCCTGTGAGTCCCTGTGCCTGAGCTCCCCTGGTCAGGCTTAGTGACAAAGCTCCTTACCCACCTTGGCAGTCCCTAAACTGTTCTCGTAAAAACCAGTTCTAACAATTCAGACTATATGTATCCTGTCATCCTGGATCTATAGTAACTGTACATGTAAAGTTAATATCTGTGGGATATATGCAGAGCTAAACTGAGTGTTTGAAATGGGCTGAAGGCCCCATGGAGCATCTCGACAGGCTCTGATTTCTAGATAGTGTCTTTGCTGTTAGTGACTTACTTCCTGCTACTTTACCAACTTCCAGTTGCTTCTGTGAACTGTTTTCACAGTAGTAGTCCTGAACAATTATGTACAATTGTTAAAGTTTTTATATGTCACAGAATTTATTCTTAAATCTTTCTTTGTGGAGCTGGGACACAATGCAAATGTCTTAATTCTAGTATAGGCAGATGGATCTCTGATTTCAAGGCCCACTTGGTCTTGACTTGAGGTCCAGAACACCTAGGACTATATAGACTATATACAGAAACCCTATCTTAAAAAAACAAACAAAAAAACCTTTATTACAATCCAGTTTTTTTTCTATCACAAAGTTGAAAGTTAAATTAAAAAGTTTGAAATAATTATTTTTCTTTTTTTTTTCCTTTTATTATTATTACAGCTTTACCAACAGGGACGCTTATGTCAACTGGGCAGTGAATTCTGTGAATTGGAAGTTTTTGCTAAAGTTTTGAGAGCTTTGGATAAAAGGTAAATTTTGTGTTATTGTGTATAAGCTTGCTTCCTTCCTTCCTCCCTCCCTCCTTCCCTTGCCCTCCCTCCTTCCCTTGCCCTTCCTTCCTTCCTTCCTTCCTTCCTTTCCTTCCTTCCTTTCCTTCCTTTTTTCCTTTCTTCCTTCTTTGTCTCATATGGCTCAAAATGGCCTTGAACTTGGCTAAACTTCTCATCCTCCTGCCTCTATTTGAGTGCTTGAATTACAGATAAGAGACAGGGTCTCGCACCACCACTACAACAACAAAACCAAAAACCTATTAAAACATATAGAATATAAGATTTGCCACTGATATTATTTTAAAATGTATAATTCAAGGACTAGAGAGGTGGCTCAGTGGTTAAGAGCACTGGGTTCAGTTCCCAGTATCCCTTGCCAGCTCACGCCTGTCTGTAGCTCCAGTTCTAGGGCTTCTGACACCCTTATGCAGACATACAAGCAGGCAAAACACCAATGGACATAAAAATAAATTATTAAAAATTGCATATAATTCAATAATATTAAGTTTACTTACTTTGTTTAACCATTAGTAACAGACATTTCCAGAATGTTTTCACTATCAAAACAAAACTTAGGAGTAGACAGAAGCCCACACTGAATGCTATGATAGCAAATTCCATGGTGTGGGAATTATAGCTCAGTGAAAAGTCTTGATAATGACAGCCATGCTTTTTATATCGTAGGAGAGATCAGAGAACATGCTTTTACTTTATAAATACACAGAACACTTACTGAGGGCCAGGCGGTTTGGTTTGGTTTTGAGGCAGGGGCTTGTTTTTGGGTGTTGAACAATATCTCTCTCAGTGTTCTCTGCTACATTTGCCAGACTAGCTGACCCTGAGCCTCCAGCAAGACATGTTGTGCCTCCCATGTCCCTCCAGGGTACACTGGAATTACTGCTGTTATGTTGCTGTGTTCAGACTCGGGTTGTCAGGCGTGTGAGGCGAGTGATAAGCCATCTCCCTATTTTTTTATTTTATTTTATTTTATTTTTTTACAGACTTAGCCTCACTCACCTTATTCTGTTGAGGAAACAGATACATCTCTCTATATATGTATTTAATAGGTATATTTACTGGAGACAGATATATCTCTATATATATGTATTTAATAGGTATATTTAATGGAAACAGATACATCTCTCTATATGTATTTAATAGGTATATTTAATGGAGCTAGCTCTAAAGGGAGATATAGTAAGTGACCTCTCAAGAACCACCTTTCTCTTTTCTGCAGACATTTGCTCCACCACTGTTTTCAGGCCCTGATGGACCATGGTGTTAAGGTTGCTTCTGTCTTGGCCTACTCCTTCAGTAGACGGTGCTCTTACATAGCAGAGTCAGACGCTGCTGTCAAGGAGAAGGCCATCCAGGTTGGCTTTGTCTTAGGTGAGTAATGGCAAAGGAGAGGGGCGTTTTACTCTGAGTGGATTTGTAGTTAAACCTTCTAAGTAATTAGAAGGTTTCTTCCAAGAATTCCCAGTCTCTACAGGCAGGTTGTATACAACTCTCATACCTCAATGTGGCCAACTCAAGTTCACTCTGTAAGTCCTAAACCTTTCTGGCATTCTAGCCCAGGGACAGTAATGACAGCATTTACATATGAGGAAGTAGACTTGGGGAAGTTGAGTGTGTGGACCAGCCCATAGCTTTGAGCGAGCTGTGCTCAGCATGAGTTACGTCTGCCGTCCCAGCATGTCTTTCTGCTGTGTCAGGCCATCACCAAATTCTTTTTTTTTTTTCTAAATATTTATTTATTCATTTATTATATATAAGTACACTGTAGCTGTCTTCAGACACACCAGAAGAGGGCATCGAATCTCTTTACAGATGGTTGTGAGCCACCATGTGGTTGCTGGGAATTGAACTCAGGATCTCTGGAAGAGCAGTTGGGTGCTCTTAACCACTGAACCATCTCTCCAGCCCCATCACCAAATTCTTTAGCTACTTACTGTTCACTGTATGCGGTGGCAAGAAACATAAATCTTTTTCAGGGACCTGTTTTGGTTTTCAATTCCAAAAGTAGTTATTTTTAATTTTGGGTGAGATACTGTAAGGACAGCAGAAACATCGCTTTATAATATCCTGGAAAGATTTATACATATAGAAAAATATTGTTTGATAATTTTGTAACGAGTAGTTTCACAACTGTATACATTAAAACTATGTTTTAGGCAATTATTTATTCAAATTATTATTTCCTCCTTCTGTACCAGAGATTAGACTTTTTTTTTTCCCTCGGAGCTGGGGACCAAACCCAGGGCCTTGCACTTGCTAGGCAAGCGCTCTACCACTGAGCTAAATCCCCAACCCCCGAGATTAGACTTTTTAAAAGTTAACTATATACGATGTAGTATTATGGAGTTTAGTTCAGTTGTTTTATTGTAAGTGTGTCGCTGTAGCAGTTAACTTCAGGCAGTTTATGAGTTATTGACTGTCATTGCTTTTGTTCTTCAGGTGGCTTTCTTTCTGACGCAGGCTGGTACAGCGATGCTGAGAAGGTTTTCCTGTCCTGCCTTCAGTTGTGTACCCTACATGATGAGATGCTCCACTGGTTTCGAGCAGTAGAGTGTTGTGTGAGGTAAACTGATTAGATCCTGTCATTAAGTGCTACTTAGTTACACTGGTATTTAGTGCTAGTGTACTTAGTACTAGTGCTTTGGGCTCAGAATTCTGTCCTTGTAACTAACAGTTGATTAAATATGTCATGGTTTCATTAGTCCAATCTCCCATCACAAGCATGCAGAGACAAGAGTTTTTCTATGTGGTCCAGGCTGGCCTCAAACTCTGCCTCTCAAGCGCTGGAATTAAAGTGTCCAACAGCACACCACGCCTATTCTGTTTTTCTTTTTAAATAAAGTAAAAACTTCCTTGCATGTTGGGCAGGAAACAACTTGAACATGGACTTAAAGAGAATCAGAACTTGAAGTCCAAAGGTAAATAGAAATGAGAAGCTGAAAGGAAATAGTGGTATCTCAGTGTTAGGAAGAAAATAGTATATATACCTCACTGAATTTTTAGGACAAAGGAAAACATTTTTTAATCTACCAAGACCCAGCAGATCCTAGTGTACACTAGTAGATACCCTGCGAGTCTTACAAGGCAGAGCCCGAGCTTTTGGTAGCTTCTGAGTCAGTCACTAGCCAGGGGAATGTCATCCCTATTCTAACACTGCTTTAAGTTAGTCACAGCATTCCTACCTTTAGTCCTGTGCCCAAGCTGTAGGTGCTTCAGTGAGCACAGGCTCTGTCATCAAGCATAGAGAGAGCTGACTGTGTGCTACATTTCATAGTGATCTCTTTATTAGCTTAAATCCAACTAAGTGAAACAGAGGGAAGAAGTCAGAATTGAAACATGGCTGGTACCTTCTAGAAGTTAAAGCCATAAGGGAATCTTATGGAAAGTTTTACATTATCAATTGGATTTTTTTTTTTTTTTTTTTTTTGGAGCTGAGGACTGAACCCAGGGCCTTGTGCCTGCTAGGCAAGTGCTCTACCACTGAGCTAAATCCCTAACCCTATCAATTGGAAATTTAAAGGAACAAGTTTCTAGAAATGCACAAACTATCCAAATGATGGTAGAAAGAAATCAAACATCTCAACAGACCCATAATAAATAGAGATTACAAGTTTCTATTAACAAATAGAAATTCGGGGTTGGGGATTTATTTAGCTCAGTGGTAGAGCGCTTGCCTAGCAACCACAAGGCCCTGGGTTCGGTCCCCAGCTCCGAAAAAAAAGAAAAAACAAAAAAAAACAAGTAGAAATTGCAAATTTTCTTATATCAAAGAAAATCCACGACCAGAGGGTTTTGCTGGTGAGTTGTTTCAAGCATTTGAAGAGTTAGCACTGGTCCAGCTCAAACTTCCCAACTCATTTTATAGGTCACTATGACCTCATTAATGAAAGCCCGGGAAAAACATCATAGGAAAAGACAATTAGAGACCAGTACCTCCTTAAATATAGATCAGAAATCCTTAACAGAATACTAACAAGTTAAACCTAAAGGAATATCTAAAACAATTTATATTGTAATCTTAATTAAAGTGAGATTTAAACCAAGAATGCAAGAGTACTTCAACATAAAAAAAATCAAACAATATAATATACCGTTATAATAGACTGAGTGAAAAGTATAATTTTTCAACAATGGATGTTGAAAAGAATTTGACAAAATCAGCTGTTCTTTTTTAGTAGAAACATTCAGAAAGCTAGGACTAGAAGAGAGCCTCCTTGCTATGGCAAAGAGCATTTATGACAGACCTACAGGGCCTGTAACATGTCTCAGAGAACCAAATAGGGTGGTACTGTGCAGAGGCGCTGGGGAGGGACAGAAACAAGGGTTAACTTGATAATACACTGGATGGATTTTCTCACTGGATCAAGAGGTAGGTAAAGGATGTCTTTTACTAGAGGTAGTCAGTATTGGAATTTTTAATCAAAGTAGGCAAAGAAGAAAAAAGAGCATCTGAGTTGGAAATGGAAAAGGACTACATTCATTGAACTCAGAGACCTGTGACTAGGACAGTATCAAGACAGTGTTTTACTTTTGTAATCTCAACACTCAGGGGACACAGCAAGGTCCTGTCAGTCTTCTTTCCTGTCTGTGCACCCAGCTTGTTCTTACTTATTTCCTTTCAGATAGGGTCTCAGTATATATCCAAGGCTGGCCAGAAACTCAGTTCTTCTACCTGAGCCTTCTGAGTGTTGGTACGGGGTACACCATCATTCTCACTGATTCTGGTTCAATAAAGACAGCATGCAGAATGGAAAACAGGATTTGCAAATCAGGTATTGGACAAGGGTCCAATATCCAGAGTGTATCAAGAAGTACAACTCAACAGCTAGTGACTCAAGTTTTTTTGTTTGTTTGTTTTTTTGTTTTTGTGGGTTTTTTTTTTTTTTGTTTTTTTGTTTTTTTGTTTTTTTGTTTTTTTGTTTTTTTTTTTGTTTTTTTTTTTTGGTTCTTTTTTTCGGAGCTGGGGACCGAATCCAGGGCCTTGCCCTTCCTAGGTAAGCGCTCTACCACTGAGCTAAATCCCCAGCCCCGTGACTCAAGTTTTTAAATAGACAAGGGATTGTGTAGACCCTTCCCAATGAACCTGTGTAGATTGCTGTTGTGCTGTGAGGAAATGTTAGTAACAGAACTGTAAGTCTGTAACTTAAGGGAGCTGTAAGTCAAACACATGAGAAGATACCACCTCACATGTACCATGGCCTTGAGGATTTTGTTTTAAGGAGCTGAGATGTTAGCTCAGTGATAAGAGCTTTGCTCAGTGTGTCTCACATCCTAGGACGGATCTCCAGCAATGCCAAAGCAAGCAGAGACTTAGTGGTATGGAGGGTGACGAGAAATTGTGAACTTTGATGCAGCTGCGCATGATACAGTTTAGCAGCTTCTGAGAATCTAGGCAGGGAATTACCATGTGACCCAGCAGTTGCATTCCAACGTGCATATTCAAGAATGGCTGGTGATACCAACGTGGCTAAGAGCACATATTCAGGGTTTTGGTTTTTATTTTTTGTTTTGTTTTTTTTGAGACAGGGTTTTTCTTTGTAGGTCTGGCTATCCTGAAACTTACTCTGTAGACCAGGCCAGTCTTGAACTCAGAGATCCACTTGCTTCTGTCTCTTGAGGGCTGGGACAAAGATGTGCTCCACCACTGGTCAGTTTATATTTTATTCTTGTATATGGCATGAATTTGATCCTAGAACCTCCATCAGATAGCTCACAACTGCCTGTAACTCCAGCTTTAGGATCTCACAGCTCTCTGACGTCACACATGGGTGTGCACATGTACACATAAATAAATAATAAGAAAACAAGCAGAGCCTCGAGATTTGTATCCTGTGTCTCAAGGGCTAGAAGTCTCCATCTGCTGATAAAAAGATACTTGTTGTATGTATGCATGAGATCACTCCATTACCCAGGATGGCCTTGAACTCATTCTGTAGCCCAGGCAGGTTATTGTGAAAGACTTGTGGCAACAGTCCCATTCAAGTGTCTGTTGGTTTTCACTCATGTATGCTTCTTCATACTTGAATTCCATGCTCAAAAACAAGTCATTCCACCTACCATTCTAGAGCAGTACGATTTATTAGCCCCCCCACCCCCTTCTGCAGAGTGCTAGGGAGTGAACATAGGGCCTCACACATGGTAGGCAAAGGTTCCACCGTAACCTACTTATGCCTGCCTCTTAGGTGGTTTTGTTTACTTTTAGGCAGTTTCATTATTTAGGTCTAGCTCTGCGTCTAGAGTGCTGGTATAAATGCCCTGCTTGGTCTTCTTTGAAATGTCTTTCATGCTTTTATTGCCTCTGGGTTCTAAGCATTTTCAAAAACATGTATTGGCCCTGTAGGTGATTGTGGCGTCCAACCAGCAATGGACTAGAATTGTTCTAACGACCACTCTTGCTGCTTCATGTAGTCTGCATACGTCTACTACGCCTAGAGTTTAGTCTGATCCAAAGCGTGTTGGTACTTGTTCATAATTTGATTGTCAGTAGGGTGCACTTTATTTCGTGTAGTGTACTCAGGATTTTCTGCCATGGGGTAGAGGACAAATAGATTACACAGTTGTGTCATTGAATTTGCCTTAGTGGGCCAGTCAGCAGAAATGAGCGTGACTGGGAGCAGTGGCAGCTGCTGAAATTATGATACGGGCAAGAGAGTAGAAAAGTAATGGCAGGTGGAGCTGGGTCAGATTCATCTGTCCTCCCTGTCTTCTGTGTTAGATCTAAATTTAGAACAAAAGGGGTTTTTTTTGTGTGTGTGTTTGCTTGGTCAGCACATGTTGAGTACACAAAATATTTGAATATTTAGAGAATGCAAGAAATTGGACAAGATTAATCACAAAAAGCTTTCAGCATTATTAGGGCGCCATTAGTTAAAATGGTCTTTTCAAATGCAGAAGTGCAGCCTGGGTCTCACGTCTCCTGCCTTGCGTTGTTTAGGTGCTGCTGTATCATTTTAAGAGGTTCTCAGTGTCACTGTCCTGGTGGCACCAACAGTAAAGGACTTTGTCTTTTGCAGGTTGCTTCATGTGCGAAATGGAAATTGTAAATATCACCTAGGTGAAGAGACATTTAAATTAGCTCAGACGTACATGGACAAGCTGTCTAAACATGGCCAGCAAGCAAATAGAGCTGCTCTCTATGGAGAACTATGTGCGCTCCTGTTTGCAAAAAGCCACTATGATGAGGTAAGTTGGCTCATGATCCTTCTGTTTCTGCCTCTTGAGTGCTTCAGTCAGGTTAAAGGCCTGTGCCACTATTCCCGGCTTTCGTGTATTAGGTTCATATAATAGATTTTATTGCAAAGTGGAAAAATACTTAATTTGCTAATGAAATATGTAAAAATCAAGCAGGAGTTTGTGAGGTGGACCTTAAGTATTGCAAGTGAAATATAGGGCTTTTAAATTTTTTGTACAGGTGTTTATCTACTCAACTTGTTTTAACAGAAATTCTGATGAAGATTGAATCTTAATCAATGCATTTGGTTATGTGTCATTCTGGGTTAGCCATTTAATCATGAGTTCCACCATAAGTATTTAATTTGCCAAGCACCCTCCACCGAAATGTTTGAAAACTTCCTTGTAGTTAACATAGTTCTAGGGGTTGAGGATTTAGCTCAGTGGTAGAGCGCTTGCCTAGCAAGCAGAAGGCCCTGGGTTTGGTCCTCAGCTCCGGAAAAACAAAAAACATAGTTCTAAAAATGTTCTTGTACTACTTTGAAACAAAGTTCGCAGTCCTGGTTAGCATTTCTTTTTTTTTTTTTTTTTTTTTTTTTTTTTTTTTCCTTTCCTTTTTTTCAGAGCTGGGGACCGAACCCAGGGCCTTGCGCTTGCTAGGCAAGTGCTCTACCACTGAGCTAAATCCCCAACCCCCTGGTTAGCATTTCTTTTGTGGAGATAAAATGCCATGAGGGAGAAGCAACATCTGGGTAAGAACTCAAGGCAGAAAAAATCCTGGAGGCAGGAGCTGTTGCAGAGGCCATGGTGGGGTGCAGTTGGTTGGCTTCCTCTCCATGGATTGCTCAGCCTTCTTTTTTGTAGTGCTCAGGTCCTCCAGCCCAGGGATAGTCTCACCCATATCAATCATCAATCAAGAAAACACACCATAGGCTTGCCCACAGGCCAGTCAGGTGGGGCATTTTATTAAAGTTCCTTCCTCCCAGGTACTCACCTGTGTCAAGCTGACATAAAAACTACATAGCACAGTCTCTTAAAATTGTAAAGCAGGGGCTGGAGAGACGGCTCGGTGGTTAAGAGCACTGACTGCTTTTCCAGAGGTTCTGAGTTCAATTCCCAGCAACCACATGGTGGCTCACAACCATCTGAATGGGATCCGATGCCCTTTCTGGTGTGTCTGAAGACAGCGACTGTGTACTCATATACATTAAATAAATAATTAAAAAAGATGTAAAGCAGGTTTTGGGGTCCAAGTCTGGCGAAGTTAAAGATTTCTTCTTACTTACGTATTTACACATGTGTCTGTGTTGCTATGTGCACATGAGTACAAAGATTCTAGAGGAGGCTAGAAGAACTTGTTGGGCCCCTGTTACAACAGACAGTGAGCAATCTAAACTGAATGCTGGGAACTGAATTTGGTTCGTATGTAAAATCAGCAGGTGCTCTTAACCACCATGCCATCATGTGTGTGCATGTTTACTGTGCATGAGTGTACATGTATATATTCACATGTGTAAGAGCATGTATGTGGGCAAGTATATGTGTAGATGTGCAGGGTTTAGACAGGAAATTTCAATCCCTGTTCTACCTTGTGATGGGGTCTCTCAGTTAAACCCAATATTTATCAAAATGGGTAGTCTAGTCAGTCTGATTGCTGGCCAGACAGGGATCCCCTGTCTCCACCTCCTGAGGCTAGAATTAAGAGGTGGGTCTCCCCCCCCCCCCCCCCCGCCCTCCTCCAGCACTTAAGACAAATTCTCTTACGGGTGCCTGGTGCTCCATGACCAGGCTCAGGTAAAGCACTCTATAGGTCTCTTGCTTAAGTGCATACCACCTCAGCTTTATGCCTGGGTTTTAGGGATCAGACCCTCAGGTCCTCAACTTGTGCAGTATATACTTTACTGAACTATCTCCCTTGTCCCCCAAATTATTTTGTTTCTCGATATAATAGCAATTGTCACTATCAAGGATAATTTATTTTGCCTTTATTTTTAACCTGCTAATCATTAAGAAAAGGTCATTTTTGTTTATTTTGCCTCATATTACACAGATGCTAGCTCATTGCCTGCCACTTGACCTTTATGCCAGGCCTCTCCGTCATCCTGGTTCTCTTGAAAGAGCATGGACAGGGGCAGGAATTGGTCTTATGAGAAGTTAGTGTTGCCTTTTAATAATAAAACAGTTACCTGTCTCAAGTCTAAGTCACTTTGCCACGGTAGCTGGCCCACCTGTCTTGAGTTCCTCTGAGTCCAAAAATTGCAGTCTTGGTGTTTAGCACCTTATCAATAAACAATGGGGTATTAAATAGAGGGTTAATTGTTAGGATTTTTTTTTTCTTGTCCAGGGAAGGTTTGGAGCAATAAACTTTTATTGAACCAAGAGAAGAAGGAAATTGCAAAAGGAAAAACTTTTACACAAGTAAATATGCATAAACTCACGTATACAAATTTGTGAATACATACTCATACACCTTTATGCAATCCAGTTGGGTTTGGCTACTTAACTTATCTCACAATTACTTACACACACATCCATACCTACATGTGCATGTGGAGCCAAGAGCCAAGCACCAGTGCAGAAAGAACTGGCTCATTCTGGATGAAAAATGAGTGAGCTCCAGTCTTTATTGTATAGAGAAAGAAAAGCTTCTACCCTTTTTTACTAAATGAGTCAAATTGAAGTCTATAAGAAAAGAGCTTTGTCCTCTTTAGTAAGACTAAGCCTTCCTCGCTGTTAAGAAGAGACCTGTTCTGTCCCTTGGGGGAGAGAAGCTTGCCTGCTCTTTCTGCCTGCAGCTTCTTTTCCCTCTTTCTCTTGCATTCTGCAGATTACTCTCTTCTGCTCCTGCTCTAATGTCCTCTGTTTTTAAGGGAAGTAAAAGGGGGAAAAATGTACCAGGATATATGCTATCTAAATTTCTAAGTTACTTTTTAATTTCTGCTGTCTTCTCCTTCCTCTTAATGTTGTAATCTCCTCCTGCTCTGATACAATAATGCCATGCAATGTAACTGTACCCTTTCTAGGAGAGTAGATCAGATGGTTTTTTTAATAAAAGTTAGCTGAAAGTTCAAACATAAATTCAAATCATAAATTGAATAAGAAATTTACAACAGAGATGTATACATGTGTTTATATTAAGACATGGTCTCATAAACATGGTCTCACTAGCTTCATACATTCATGGAGAATCTTGTTTTTTGTATCTAAGTTGACACTGAAGTTTTGTATAGATAAACTCAGTCAATATTTTCTTCTGTCCTTGTACTCAGAATAAATTGATAGTTCCCTTTTATGACATTTGGTTAATTGTTTTACAACCTCTCCTAAGTTGTAAATGCCTGCTTTCTATCTCAGAAGCAATTAACTCTTGACACTTGTAGACCATTAGCGGTCTAATTGCAGTATTCATATCAGAGAAGGCTTATAATAGCAGTCCTATTACAGAGGACTTAATAATTACTAGTATAATTTTAGGAATTCTTATAGGATCATTAAGAATTAAGAAATCATTTATTTGTCTAAGTAGCATCACTACAAGTCTTTACATCTGCATTAATCTACAGAAATCTGCCCAATAGGGTGAGCTAACACCTAGGGGTTGTCATATATATTTAATAACAGGGAAGGCATAGTAATAGCAGGGATCTTCCCTAAAATATGGCACCCATTGGAGTGTTACAGACCACAGTGAGACCCTCTCAGGAAGAACATCTCCTAGTTTTTAGACTCTTCTAGATGTCTCCTGGCATCTCTCTACCTCAGGTTTGTTTTTGTTGGTTTTTGTTGTTTTGGTTTTTTCTTTGTGCAACCCTCACTATCCTGGAACTCACTGTGTAGACTAGGCAGGCCTCAAACTCAGAGTGTGGGGACTAAAGGTATGAGCACCACTTCTAGCTGCACCTTAGTTGTTGGGTTGTTTTTTATGTTAATAGTGCGTGTCATGATGCTTTGGTATCAGTTAAATGTGTTAGTAAACATGAACTGCCTATTAGAACAATAGCATAAAGGAGGCATACTAGACAGACAAAGAGAAGAATAGCTGGGTCTAATAGCACACACCTTTAGTCCTGGCATCTGGGAGACAAGCCACCTGTCTTGGATCTCTCTGAGTCTGAGGTCAGCCTGGGCTATATTATATAGCAAGCTCCAGGCCAGCCAGGGCTACATAGTGGACTCTGTCTCAGAGAGAGAGAAGAGTGGACACGGGTAGGGGAGAGAATGATCAAGTGTTACAGAAGAGAGGGAAAGGCAAATACAGGAAACAGTCCAGGGCTGAGATGAGCTTGATAGACTAAAGCGCTAGAAGGGAAATGTTTCCTAAGGCAGTGGGGGATCCTATATACAAAAACCTCTGGGAAAAATAGAATATGCCTCATTTTCTGAGTGTGACTGTAATATTGTGATTTAGAAAAACTGTTTTCGAGGGGGAGTGTTTGATAGGACTCCTAGTCCTAGGCTCATCTCCCCTGAGCTCAGGAAAACCCTCCTGCCTTGGCCTCCCTGATTCTGGAATTACAGGTGTGCACCACCACACTTGCCTTGAGAAAACCTGTGGATGTAAAAATAAAATAGGGTGATCAGCTCATACTTCCAAAAAAATTGTCTCAGAGAATTTCATTTGTAAATATTCTGTGTGTGTATTTAAGTAGTTGAAATCTTGTGGGGTAACTTCACAGTTTCATTAACTGCTGTCACTTACTGTGTCGCCGTTTCTTTTCTTTTCAATTCTTTCAAAGGCATACAAGTGGTGCGTTGAGGCAATGAAGGAGATTACATCAGGCTTACCAGTCAAAGTTGTGGTGGATGTTTTAAGACAAGCTTCTAAGGTAAATGATGTTTACAACATTAAATGTATTATAAGACTTATTTGACTTTAAGTAGTTAATCAAGTCTTCACAATAACTTAGTTGATCTGTTAACTAGATCTGTTTTCTAAGCTTCTCTGCTTAGTTTTAGAAACTTAGTTTCTAATCAAAACTGTCCCATGGCTGTCTCATCCCAACACTTGGGAGGCAAAGACAAGTGGGTCTCTGGGGTTAACGGTTTACATAGTGAGTTCCAGACAGCCAAGGCTATATAGAGAGATCCTATTTCAAAAAAGAAACTTACAAACAAAAAACTAGCTCATCTGTTTTATCTAATTTTCCTTTATTAAAGAAACCTGTGAAAGTAATTGTTTTGGCTCACAAAGTTTACATGACTGTAATATTTGATTAATTTGGCTTGAATGTTTGTTTTTCCTAAGTTTGTTATAGTAACCTCAATTTCTTATTCAGAAATCATGTGGGAGCTGATGACATTTCTGTTGGCTGAGGGCGGGATGTCTAGTGTATTTAGCTTTCTCCTAGGATTTCACTCAAGATAGCTTGTTACATTTGATCTGTTAGACAGTCTTTGGGTTTTTTTCCCCCTTCTATCTTCTTTTTCTGTAAATAAGTATATGAACTTTTTGAAGCTATTTAAAAGTTACTGCTTCGGGGTTGGGGATTTAGCTCAGTGGTAGAGCGCTTGCCTAGCAAGCGCAAGGCCCTGGGTTCGGTCCCCAGCTCCGAAAAAAAAAAGAAAAAGAAAAAAGAAAAAAAAAGTTACTGCTTCACTATGCACAAGCCTTAAAGCTATGAACTTTCACACGCACTATTTTGTCACACACACTTGAATATTCCATTTTGGTTGGTTTTATCTTAGTTCAAAATTTTGGATTAGAAGACACCAGTGTTTTTGTGAAATACTAAAAAGTTGTTTATTGGTCTATAACCTTGGCTAGCGTTCAGCTTGCTACATAGTCATAATTGCCCTCAAATTGTAACCTTCCTTAGGTTTCAGGCATGTCCATCATTCACTTTAGAGGAGGAGAATTGCAGCATACTCAGATAGCATCTGTATGAGAAAGATATTAGCATGTTTAATTTAAACATTAAATTTGTGTTTGCATGAAATAATAACATACAAATTTTATATATGCACATGATACTAGAGTTTAAAAACTGGTAATCCTCATGATTCAACTTTTTAAATAGTTGAAAACTGGAATTTCTTCTGTACATATAAAAATTATCATGTGAACCTGTGGCCACGATAGCTTTATGTCCCAGATCTTGTTTGATCTTGTAAGCTAGCGGGGAAAGCCCTGAATAGCACAACCTGTAACCAGCAGGTAGTATTTAGCTAAAAGGTCCAGTCAGATGGCTCTGTGGATGAAGACATTTATTTGCCTCTGAGCCAGGCAATTGAGTTCAGCCCTACAAGACTCATGTGGCAGAAGGAAAGAACCAGCTGCTGTGAGCTGTCCTCCGACCATCACAGGTTCTGTCAGTTGTGCTCATGTGCTGTGTGCGCTCAGCAGTTAAGCACTCTCTGCTTCTCCAGGGGACCCAGGTCTGATATTCAGTACCCACATGGCAGCTCACAGACACCTATAACTCCAGTTCCTGCAGCTCTGACATCTAGTATACTATAGGCAAAATACCTACACATATAAAAACTCCACACACACACACACACACACACACCTATAAAGAAAGTGAAAAAAAGTTTATTAGAACCCATTCCACAACTGAAGTGTGTGTATACACTTAAAGATACTATGCTGAATCCTCCCCACGACGTTTTATTTTAATATTATAAAAGGGGTGACCATGCACTAGCATGGGATTACCTTTGTTATAACAGGGTTATTGGTTTGGTTTGGTTTGGTTTGGTTTGGTTTGGTTTGGTTTGGTTTTTTGAGGCAAGTTTTCCTTCCTGGCCCCAGCTGTCCTTGGGCTTGCTCTTTTAGACCATTGTAGGCCGGGCTTGATCTGAGAAGTCAGTCTGTTTCTGCCTTCTGAGTGCTGGGACTAGAGGTGTGCACCACCATAGCCCAGCTATCGTAACTGATACTGGAAATGTCTATCAGAATTTCCCCAAATCATTTATAGATCTGTTCCTTATAAAATTATTAGAGATGTGGAAAGAAATTACAAATTGAAAGAATGGTTGAAGTTTTTTTTTAATTGTTAACTATTGTAATGTGCACTCAAACTGTAGCACACAATGAAGCGTTTGAGAGTTATTTAATAATTTCCCTCTTCATTTTTAGGCTTGTGTAGTCAAACGTGAATTTAAGAAGGCAGAGCAGTTAATTAAACATGCAGTGTATTTGGCACGGTAGGTGATTGTTACCCAAGGTGCTGTTTTGATGCGATTCTCAATTTTAGATATTAATACTCCTGTATCTTTTCATAGAGATCATTTTGGATCCAAACACCCAAAATACTCCGACACACTGTTAGATTATGGGTTCTACTTGCTCAATGTAGACAATATCTGCCAGTCGGTTGCAATTTACCAGGTATGTTAGTGGTTACTTCTCTCTGCTTTTAACCTAAGTTTGTTTACCTTTTTGTCAACAGTTAACAGTACTGGCTGCTCTTCCAGAGGACCAGGTTCAGTTCCCAGCACCCACATGGTAGCTCACAACTGTCTGTCACTGCAGTTACAGGGGTCTGGGTCTGACATGCTCACACAGACATACATGCAGGCAGAACATCAATGCATATTTTGAAAAAGCAGTAGCAGACCAATTTAAAAAAAAATAAATAACTCTTTGAGCCCTGCTTTCTCCTGTAGGCTTCACCATTACTAAGTGTTCCTCCATAAAAGGCTTAAAGTCAAATGTTTTAAGAATTGAAAAGAATCGTCTAGGAGTAAAACCATCAGGCTGTGGGTCTAGGTTCCACAGTACTTCCTTACTATAATTTGCCCAGATGATGGCTTAACTTTTCAACTGTCAATCTAGCCGTAATTTCAGATCTTGCAACCGTTATTTTAGGTAGAAGTCCTCTACCATGACACTAGACAAGATGTCGCTGACTTTACAGTTGTTTGAAAGAAGGGTGTAGACGAAGCTGTTACGGCAGAGGCAGATGGCACAGCTTGTGGGTTCTCTTCCAGCTTGACTTTCCAATTTGAAATGTAAGGGATTAGGTGCATAGGGTGTTAGCTGCACACCGTATTGTTAAATGTCTTTATGATTCTTTCAGGCAGCCCTCGACATTCGACAGTCAGTGTTTGGTGGCAAAAATATTCATGTAGCGACAGCTCATGAAGACCTGGCTTACTCTTCGTATGTGCACCAGTACAGCTCTGGAAAATTCGACAACGCCCTGTAAGTTCCACCTTCTTCTCGGGGGCGGTTAATACTACTCTCTAGTGTGGTCTTCCTGCTGGGATAACATGTTTTTGAAGTCATTTCAAAACCATCCCAATTTTTAAGACATCCATTTATGCTTCTCTTGGTTTTATATTAAGATTTATATATTTCTGTATCGGAATGAGCTTTTTCCTTTTTTCTTTTTCTTTTTTTTTTTTTTTTTTTTTTTGAGTAATTGGTTACCTCTGTGTTGATGGTAAATTTAACAACTTACAAACTTATTGCTGAAAAAACCCACTAGTGGGTCAGACACACTCACTGGTTTATTCCTGTCCTGTGGCTGTCTCATGCCAGGACAGCAGAGTTAAATGACTGTGAGAGAGTATTGCCAATGTTAACAGTGTTTACTGTATAGCCCATAGCAAAGGAAACTTTCTGGATCTGATTAAAAAAAAACAAAACAAAACAAAACAAAAAAAACCTGTAATATTTTGGAGGGAAATTAAAGCCAAAAGTAGGCCAGCCAAAAGTTGCCTGTAATCCCAGCCCTGGTGCTGGGTCTGGGAGATTCCTCCTGCCAAGCACGACAGCCTGAGCTCCATCCCTGAGACCCACATGTGGAGGAGAGAACTGACTTCAGCCAGCTCTCTTCTAACAGGGTCAGTCTGGGATACACAGTGAGTTCCAGGCCAATTGAGGCTACACAGCAAAACACCTTTCTCCAGAAAAACCCAAACATTTCCAAAGGCAAACTTGCCTTTTTTTCAGGAATTCTAGCTGTCACCAAGGCTGACCTTATACTCTACTTGCTTCCTTTTGAGAGCTGGGAATTTTAAATGAAACAAGATAAAAAGGATCACATTCTTGTGGTTTAATCTGCTTATGTCCAGAGAGACAAATTTAGAGACAGAAAGGGAATGATTGATTCTCAGAGCGGGGGTGTTGGAAGGATAAGATAATAAAGATGTCCTAAAATTGATTGCAGTGGTGGCTGTACTCTGAATATACTAAAAACCTAATGTTCACACTAGCGCTTGGGGTGGGTGGGGGAGAATTGCCATGAACTTGAGGTCAGGCTAAGCTACTGAAGAAAATCATGTCTCAAAGAAAGAAAGCAACAGAGCTGAGGAAAAGGCGTTGTTGTTAGACGGTGCTTAATTAATAACTAAAGTTGATTAGTGGCTTGAAAACAAGTGGAGAAAAGAAGTTTGAGGAGCTAGAGAGATGGTTTGGTGGTTAGGAATGAATAATGTTTTTTCAGAAGACCTGAGTTTGATTTGCAGCACCTTTATCTGGTGACCTACAACCTCATGGAACCTGTGCACAGGAAAAGTGCAACACCTCGCCTCTGCGAGCTTCTCACATGCACATACTCACACTCAGATACATAATTTTAAAATGTTAAAAATGCTTTTATTTTTAAAGAAGTTTGAGTTGTAAGGTATAACAGGCAAGCAGTTTATCTTTTGTTTCATGGGCTGGGCTGTGAACATATAGGCAGATGTTACTCTGCACAGAAAGTTAGGTGAGGGTTGGGGGACTTCATGTGCACTGTTTAGTGACAGTGAACCACCCACACGTGGAGGGGAAAGTACCACAGAGTAAAGAGCAGATGCTGGAGCGAGCATGGGCTCATCCAGAAAAGGCCAGGCGTGTGTGGTGGGGGGCTAGGAGGGTTGCTGTGGGGATGGCAGTGAATAAAGTCAGGGAGGTGGCAGAGAGAGATTGTGTCTTGTAGACCATAATGAGGTCCTTTATATTGAGGGAGCTGAGAATACATTGGGTGTTAAAAGTTTAATTCACGGGTTGGGGATTTAGCTCAGTGGTAGGCAAGCGCAAGGCCCTGGGTTTGGTCCCCAGGTCCCCGAAAAAAAGAAAAAAAAAAAGTTTAATTCATAACAAATTGAAGTTTGGGGGCTGAGATTAAAGCCATGATCCTGAGTTTGAACTTTCATCGTACGTAGTCCATCAAAAAAAAACACAAACTTTTTTTTTTCTTTTTTTTTTTTTCAGAGCTGGGGACTGAACCTAGGGCCTTGCGCTCGCTAGGCAAGCGCTCTACCGCTGAGCTAAACCCCCAACCCCAAAAAAACCTTTTTTTAAAAAAGATATATGTGTATGTATCAGAGAGAGAGAGAGAGAGAGAGATTGAGATTGAGAGAGAGTGAGAGATTGAGATTACAAGTACCCACAGAGGCTAGAAAAAGGTGCCATCCTCTGGAGCTGAAGTGACAGCCATTTGTGAGCCACCCAATCAGTGTGCATGCTGGGACCTGAACTTGGGTCCTGTGGAAGAGCAGCAAGTGCTCTTAATTGCTGAGCCATCTTCTGACCCAAAACTCTTTGATTCTTTTTTATAGTTTTATTAGTACTTTCTGTTAATGTCATAATATGTGTTACTACTTTTTTAAAAAAAAGAATACTTTTAACTAAAGAGAGACACTAAACTATATGTGTATTGCAGATTTCATGCAGAAAGAGCCATTGGTATCATTACCCACATCCTACCTGAAGATCATCTTCTTTTGGCTTCTTCAAAGAGGGTGAAAGGTACCCTAGACTCCAATGATTATAAATTGATATGTGGCATAAAATAAGGCTGTTAGAGTGTATGGATTATGACTAACATAGTTCCCTCAGCTCTGCTTCACCTCCTTGACACAGCATTGTTGTTTAGTCATGTGTCTTCTTCCTGCCCTCCATCCCTTTCCTCTGAGTATTTGTGTGCAGGTGGCTGAGTCTAGCCCTAATTGTGGGTTACGTCAGTTCAGTTGAACACTAACAATTAAGTTAGTGAAGAGAAAGAGTACAGTTACCCAAAGCCTTATTACTACTGAATCGCCATCTGGTTGATTAGTCCTTTCTTTCTCTACATAAGTTAATGAAGGAAGGTCCAGTGAGATGGCTAAGGGGTGAGTGGACGGCCACCAGACTTATACCCTAAAGTCGGTCCCTACCACATCCAGGCGACAGGAGAGAGCTGACCACCTCCTTGGCTTCCTCACCTCACACACACACACACACACACACACACACACACACACACACACACACACGTTGGGGGAAAAGTTAGTGACTCTTCCAACTTTATAACCTGATATTTTTCACCTCTTCTATCTATCATGAGTGTTTTTCCATTGTGATGCACATAGGGGTCGTACTTTTCCTCTACGCTCCTTAACCTGCTCTCTGATACTGAAAGCGTTTGAAACAAATGCTGCCATGAGGTAGCTTTGTGTTCATTGCCTTTAAGCAAGTCAGTGCTAAGAAATAAAATTATAAAATTAGCTGATAATATCTATATTCTTAGGGTTCTGTATTGGGTTTGAAATCCTTGAATGGAACTTTGAAATTAAGATGTCTGGCCTGACTGAGGTGGTTGAATGAGTAAAGGGAAGGGAGCCAGGTCTTGTTTGTTTGTTTTTCGTTATGTTTGTTTAGAGATTGTTTTATAAAGGCTGGTTGCAGAATTGTCCTAAGTGCTGAAGGCACTCACTCCTTGGCAGTTGGATAACTTTAACGTTCACATTCCTATCATTTTACTCTTTTTTGTGTATTTCTTTATTTGTTTAGTTTTGTTTTTTTGAGGTGAGGTCTCATATAGTCTAGGCTGCCCTTGAATTTGTCTTGTAGCCAAAGCCCCCAGTCCTGTTGCCTTGGCCTCCCCAGTTGCTTACATAGGCATTCACCACCATTCCCAGGTGACCATTTTCTTTTGAAAGCAAATTTCCTTCTATAAAAGGTAGCAGGCTAATACAGTAGAAGCCGATCCTGCAAAATAATTTAAGGTACACCATTTCCCTTTAATTTAAATGTATATTCTCTATGGATAGAACAACTTTCACAAAAGTGTACTGTTGAAGGAGAGTCGTGGGGCTGACCACAGCTGCACACATGTGGAATCCCAGGCTAGAAAGAGGTTGAAATATGAGACTTGCTATGAATTCAAAGGAGCCCAACTCAAAGAAAACAAACCTCACAAATATGGAAAATTTTGCCAGTTCTTAACCACTGTCAGTTACACAGTACTTAGTATTCAGTACTCAGTAAGCACTACAGTTATGAATTTTCAGTTAAAGGTCGGGCCCTTGGGAAGTGGATTCGAGGTTTGTTGATGTGTTGCTTAATTTGTTCAGCACTTATATTAGAGGAGATTGCAATCGACTGTCATAACAAGGAGACGGAGCAGAGGCTGCTTCAGGAAGCACATGACTTGCACTTGTCCTCACTGCAGCTAGCTAAGAAAGCATTCGGAGAATTTAATGTACAGACTGCAAAGCACTATGGGAACCTTGGAAGACTTTATCAGTCAATGAGAAAATTTAAGGTAAAAAAGGTTTTATATTCTTTATCTCTGAATAATTAGTAAATTTAAAGTGAAAAATCTTCAGTAATAAAGCATACAATTACTTTACCTCACCCCAAGGCGTTGAGAAAACACCTGTATGTAAACCCTGTGGTGAAATTATAAGTGAGATTACAGAGACAAGACCATGAAAAGTTTTCAGATCCAAAAAGCTGATACTATCGTAGACAGGCTCAGCTATAGCTCTTAGCTCTGAGTGTTTCTGTTTAGCAAAATGTCTGACCTGTAGTGAGTATTCAGAAATGCCAGATTCCAGTAGTGACAGTAGAGTTAATTCCATAGTTACTAAGAATCAGGAGCTACAAAATCTAGCAATACACTTACATGAACTTTTCTTTCGCAATTTTCAGTTCTAGTTAAAAGCAATAGTACATTACATCCCTTTAAGTTTAATACTTGGAAGGCTGAGGCAAGGGGATTATTGGTTTGGTGCCAGTCTGTGTGGTGGAGGAACTCTTAACACTTATCCCCCACTGTCTCTCTAGAGCACCACAGCTCATGCATGTCGTTAAGCAGTGAGAGCAGAGAACATCGCAGGCCTTTTCTGAAAGCTGCTGATGACAAACAGGACTGGTTTTGGTAAATTGCACCAAGTTGATGGCAGTCCGAAAGCCTAGGGTGATAGAGGTAGAAATTATATGACATTCCAAGCTAGATGTGGGGATACATGTCTGCACATATGTCTGCATTAGTCAACACCATCTTAAGTTTAAGTTAATTTTGGGGATGTGGTAACTCAAATTATTATTATTATTTTGTTTGTTTTTTTCAGACAGGGTCTCACTGTATAGCTCTGGCTGTCCTAGAAATCACTATGTAGACCAGGCTGGCCTCAGACTCAGAGACTGGTTTGTGTCTATGCCCATCTACCCATTCATTTCAGGAAGCTCTTTTTTGTTGTTTTTGTGGCAGCATTTTCTCCATATAGCCCAGGTTGGCTTTGAACTGTCAGTCCTGCCTCTGCCTGCCTGCTGTTGGAAATAGACATGTATCCCCACACCTAGCTTAGAATGCCCCAGGCTTTTGGACCATCACTGCCATCAACTTGGTGCAGCTTACCAAAACCAGTCCTGTTTGTCATCAGCAGCTTTCAGAAAAGGCCTATGATGTCCTATGATGTTCTTTGCTCTAACTGCTTAATGACATGCCTGAGCTGTGGTGCTCTTTAGAACAAATCCTTAATTGAGTAGAATTGTCCTAAGGAGAAGTGCAGTCTAACGTTCCACCTGGCCTGTTTTCCAGGAAGCTGAAGAAATGCACATAAAAGCAATTCAGATTAAGGAGCAGCTCCTTGGTCAAGAAGATTATGAAGTGGCCCTTTCGGTGGGACACCTGGCATCTCTGTACAATTATGACATGAATCAGTATGAAAATGCTGAGAAACTGTACCTTCGGTCGATAGCGATTGGTATGTTACTTTTCTGCTTTCCTTAGTTGGGGTCTAGAGAGCATGCTCTTAGATCCTGCTCACAAGTGAGGGCCACACGAGGCAGCCAGAGGTGAGCACAGAGCTCCCTGCACTATTCATGTCTTCCTTGGCAGCATTTAAGGGGTTTGTCCTGCTACTGCCCCTGTGCCTCCTGCCACGTGGAGGTCTCACATCTTTACCTTAGTGCATTGTGCCTCAGTCACTTGGTAACTGTGACAGTAGACTCTGGAGGAGTCGGATGGACATTTTGATACAATGAGTCATCCATATTCTTCAGTTGCTTTCCAGATCATACTGGAACTCCATGTGAGAACAGAACGGGGGAAGCAGAGGCTGTGAGAGATCTTGAGTTTGAGGCCAGCTTGGTCTGCATAGTGAATTCTAGAACAGGCAGGGCTACACATAAAGATTCTGCAAATCCCCCATATTATTTTAAAGTAGCCTTAAAACATTAGTCCTAAACCTGAACTTTTGGACTGGTAAATATGGGTTATCAACCTCAATGACTTGAATTCTTTGGTGAGAACTCACGTGATAGAAGGAAAAGAGATTCCTGAAAGGTATCCCTAGGCCTCTACACACACATGCTGTAGCTGGAATACGGGAGTCACACACACACACACACACACACACACACACACACACACACACACACACACACACATGAATTAAGTACAAACTTTCTTTAAGCCTGTGAAATTTATTTTTCAATTCTAGTAAAGCCAATTCCTTGAAGTTTTAGAGATGTTGCATGGATAAGAGTAGTTAAGAGGCAACGATAGTGGGATTGGATCTGTTTCCTTCCATAGGACTAAAACCAAGCCAGCCTACTTACAAACCTGTGCCCGGTGGTGGCACGTGCCTTTAATCCCGGCACTTGGGAGGCAGAGGCAGGTGGATCTCTTGAGTCCGACTTCGATCTGATCTATAGAGTAGGTTGTAGAATGGCCAGGGCTACACAGAGAAGCCCTGTCTCAAACAAACGAACAAATAAGCCACTTATATTGAAATGTGACTAGAAAGGTATTGTGGTTACTTGCTCTAAGTGTTTCATGCTGCTCTAGGGAAGAAGCTGTTTGGCGAAGGCTACAGCGGGCTGGAGTATGACTACCGTGGCCTCATTAAGCTCTACAACTCCACTGGGAACTATGAGAAGGTGTTTGAGTACCACAACGTCCTGTCTAACTGGAACCGGTTGCGAGACCGACAGTATTCAGTGACCGATGCCCTTGAAGACGTCAACAGCAGCCCCCAGTCCACTGAGGAAGTGGTGCAGTCCTTCCTGATGTCTCAGAATGTTGAGGGACCAAGCTGCTGAGGGACAGCCTCAGCTAACAATTACCTTTTCCCAGATTCCAGGGAATTCATACTGTGAAATCAGAACCATGTTGTTTTTAGGGCTGGCATTTGCATTGAAACACTGGTCCAGTCCACAGAAGACCCTGTTTCGGGTAGTCCTGCATTGCAGTTCTGTACAGTAAGCGTCTTGTTGTCAGCATGTGCCGCGTGTAAGTAGTCCCACACTCTCACCCTAGTAGAACAACAGGAAACGTTTTTTTTTTTTCTTTTTAAAAAATAATTCATTTTTCAGAAAGTCTGAAAGAAAAAAAAAAGAACCCCTAAATAAAACTATTTAAGAGTTTAAAAGAGTTGCATTCTTATTATGTAAGGATGATTTCAAAAACTTTTTAACATATAATTCTTCCATGTGGAGGCATTCAATACTGTATTGTAAGGAAATTTTATGGAAAACTCTTTATATGCAGTATGGAAAAGTAACACAGGTACTAATAAGGGGGGAGGGGCACCCTGACATAGATTTGGCCATCTTTCCCAGATCAGGGCATGCAGCCATTCCAGAACTGTTTCAGTGACGGACTGTCAGATTCATCTGACTGGACCAGTGTTGATCTGTCAGTCTCAGGACACCAGCAGTTCTAACTGTTTTTGGTACCATGGTGAGATGCTCTCAAGTGTTTGCTGACAGGACCAGAAGGATCTACGAGGACCAGGCAACCGTGGAAGGTGTTCATTGGACCAGTGGCTTTAGATTGTTACTTTAGTGACTGCACTTGCCTTTTCCGATAGAATGATTTCATTTAGGTAGAACTAGAACGCACAGTACTAATGCAGGAGTTTTATTTGCATCGTAGATACCAAACTGTGGGATATGGCAGTGTCGGTGGCAAGTCTTTAGTCTTGGTACATAGATGGCAGTGTCATAAGCACGTCTGTGACCATCTCTGCAGCCACCCCCGTTTCGTCTTTGCCCTGATAGTCCATGTCGTTATCAAGCATCCTGGCTAAGAGTCAGGAAGTGAGTCATGTTCAGATGAGACTTTAGGCTTACTGTTTGGTTTGTGGGGATTAAAAGATGAATGCACACAAAAGAAAGTCTTAGAAAATTCATTACTGTTGAAAATAATAGTACAACTAGTCATTTTAACTGACATCCAGGACTTCAATGGAAAAATCCTCCAGTTACAATGTCTGTTTTACTGATTGGGGCTTTTGGTTTTTCTAAGTTTTTAAAGCTAGCCAGATTATTTAATGTGGAGCTAACACTCAGTTCCTAAGTTGTGACATGTAATAAAAAGAAACAAAAAGATCTTTTGCTGTTACCTCAATTCTTAGCACAGTGGCCCACCTGGTCTGGTACCTCTGTGGTTAAGAATCTGGGTTTCCCCCTATTTTCAGGGGCTTCTGACTTGGCTGTTAGATGCACTGCTCCTGGTATTGCTTGGAGTGGTGGATGAGTGGGTGTGTGTCAGTCAGGCTTTGTTCTTTTAGCATGCTTGTTGGGTGAGGGGAAAGAAAGTTATCATGGAGAGACAGAAACATTAAAGACTTAAGAACTTATCTTAAACATTTTTTTTACTTCCCAATTTTACCTTTGTTTGAAATTCTCTTTTCAGTCTTAGTGATAGGCCAGTGGGTTAGGCCTTAGAAGGGACCTTAGTGGGGATGTCCCCCAGCAGGTGAGGCAAGCTCTCACCCTGACACAGCAACTTGGGGTTCAGACTTGAATTTATTCCTCGAACCGTGTTTCCTTTAAATTCTTCAAAGAATTAAATTTGGCAGGCTTGCAGTTTATGCAGCTGGCTCCCTTCCCCCTTAATCACACACAGTCTTGTCAGAGTCACCTTTATTACCACGTAGTCTGTGTGACCCAGGAGTTGCATTTCTAAGTGACTCAGCTAGAGCCTCACAAGCCTATATATTTAATACCTCCAAAGACAGTTTCACGATAGGCTTTTTGTATACTTTTATTTGGATATTTAGAGTCCTGTGGTATGTTTGTGGTATAGGAATGTCATGGTAAATTGTTTCTTAATAAATATTTTAAAACAAGTTTCCACATGAATTATTTTTATTTAATCTGCATCTTTGGTGGTGTGCACTTACAGCATTTTGTATAATTTACCCTCATCTTCCATAGCTCAGTCAACCTTAACTCATCCTCAGTGATAAAGTAAAATGACCCTGTGCTTACAGGGTGACAGTGTCAGGTGACAGCCAGCCTCACCCCCACCCCCAACCTCATTGTCAGCTGCTCCATCTGACCTTTCCTTAAGTACAGTTTTCTGTAAGTTAAGTCAGTCTAATGCCTACACTCTAGCACTCTGTCTGCTTAGCGATATGACTTGATATGTTCTGATTCCAGTGAAAGTAATGCCCTAATCATTTCAAGGTGGGATTCATCCCTCAGCAAGGATGATGTGGTAAGAAGGATGCCACCGTAATTTTTTTTTTTTCTTTTTTTCGGAGCTGGGGACTGAACCCAGGGCCTTGCGCTTGCTAGGCAAGTGCTCTACCGCTGAGCTAAATCCCCAACCCCACCACCGTAATTTTATTTTGAAAAATTATTAAAGCAGAGTGTGGTACATACCTATTATGTCAGTATTCAGGAGGCTGAGTGACGTAAGATGTTGAGTTTCAGGCAGCCTGGGCTACAAAGGGAGATTGTGTCTCCAAAATCTCAAAAGGAAAAACTGAATAAAATTTACCTCAGAATAATCAGTAGCTTGCGTGTAATTTTAAGTAAGGGCCTATGATCTCACCCTCCCCTGAATTCTCCTATTTCTAAAGTCTGGTGCTATTCCATTTGGGGGCATGAGGGAGCTTGTGCATGTGACCCAGGTGAGCCAACAGAGTTTTTAGTGTACAGTATTTATGGGTCCTCAAAC
Organism: Rattus norvegicus; assembly: GCF_021556685.1. Lineage (NCBI taxonomy): Eukaryota > Metazoa > Chordata > Mammalia > Rodentia > Muridae > Rattus > Rattus norvegicus. The sequence continues at coordinate 75,970,814 of NC_141543.1, read as the reverse complement.
TAGACTGCCCTGAGGCTTTAGATCTTTCTCCATCACTTTACATTCTTTATAAACAACTCACCAGCACCCTGCCCAGGTATTGCTGCCCGTGAGAATCGATTTGAATAAAGCCCTTTGTCCAACCGTGAGAATGACTCCTAATGTGAGCATTCAGTTCAGGAAGCTGCATGTGCTGGCACAAGGGAATCCCAACTCCACAGGAGGCCGAGACAGGAGTCACTTGAGATTCCCCCAGGACAGCCTAGTAAGACCCTGTCTGAAGAATGCAGGGAGTCCTGAAGGCCATGGACCTTGTCCTAGTAGCACCAACAGCAGAGGCTAAACTTGATGCTAGCTTTGGCCAAAACTCCGCAAATTCATAGTTTGCTAAGTAACAGGTGTTGTTATTACCACCTTTTTTTAATATATGTTTTCCCCTAGAGTTTTTAGCCTTGCTGCTTCCAATCTTCTTTTTCTAGATGACAAAGTTACTACTGGAAAAAAGTTATTTATAAGTACTGAATTTTTTTTTTTCTTTTTTTCGGAGCTGGGGACCGAACCCAGGGCCTTGCGCTCGCTAGGCAAGCGCTCTTCCACTGAGCTAAATCCCCAACCTGAATTTTAAGAGTTTTATTTTGTTTTAAAAATTAACATTTTTCACCTCTTGGCTTTAGAGGACTTCAGATTAGCTGGAAGGCAGATTTATTTTGTGTAGGACATTTGGGTTAGTGTACAGATCTTAACACAAGGAGTTCTTTTGTCCCCAAATCTCAGGAATGTTTGAGACAGAAAACTGGCTTTTCCCATGATAGCGATTTGAGGGAGAGTGCTTTAG